>NC_039267.1:23101551-23391551 GCF_003368295.1 Carassius auratus
AGGTCTAAGAGCCAAGCTAAAGCTAACACCGCTCCGGCTCTCTTTACCCAGCATTTTCCTGGCTAATGTGCGGTCACTGGTGAACAAAATGGATGAGTTACGACTCCGCATCACCCACAGTAAGAGACTTATGGACTGCGATGTCATGGTTTTCACAGAAACATGGCTACACAGCGACGTACCCAACAATGCTATTGAGCTAGCAGGACGCTACACGCTCCGGGCAGATAGAACGGCAGATGACTCCGGCAAGACAAGAGGTGGCGGATTGTGCATTTATGTCAACAAAGCTTGGTGTACGAACACTGTCATTGTTGGGAGACACTGCTCAGCTAACCTAGAGTTTCTCATGGTTAAATGTAGACCTTTTTATCTGCCACGGGAGTTCACTTCCACCATAATAACCGCAGTCTATATTGCACCGGATGCTAATGCCAAGCTTGCTTTGAACGAACTTCATGCAGCCATTAGTAAACAACAGACTGCTCACCCAGAGGCTGCTTTTATTGTCGCGGGTGATTTTAATCACTGCAAATTAAAAACAGTACTCCCCAAATTTCACCAGCATGTTTCCTGCCACACCAGAGGAGACAAAACTTTGGATCATGTTTATACAAATATCAATGGAGCTTACATCGCGAGACCCCTCCCCCACCTCGGACAGTCTGATCACCTTTCTTTGTTTCTCACCCCTAAGTATTCACCCCTCATCAACCGTGTGAAGCCATCAGTAGCCGTGTTTCCACTATCGAGCTAGGACCGGGCGTGCTAGTGCGTGCCAGGGCCAGTCGCGTTTCCATTGTCACTTCCGGGGCTTGTTCGTGCCTCGCCGGGGCTTCCTTGGGGCCAACGGCCAGGTTTTTTCGGCCCGACAAAATCCTTGGGCCAAAGCGGGCCAGCTGGGGCTAGAGGAGGGGTTATGAACAAAGGCGGAGTTTCTCCGTGTCTGAAGAGCGTCAGCGCGGATCATTTCAGAAAGAAAACAACTTTAACACCAGCATTAAAGACTTTTTAAAATCAGTTGAGCTCAAAACTCAGTCTTCGTCAGCAGCGAGTGTTTGAAATAACATGATCCGCTGTGGATTACAATCACTAAACAAGGCAGAAATATTTATAAGCGATGTAAAAGACTATGCACGATAAACATTAACATTACCATGGTAAATATGACCGCTTGGAGAAATCAGACGTCAGCATCTTATTCTCTATCACAATTGTGTATTTATTAAGTAACATTTTATCTGTCGTCTTGTTTCGTGAGATTAGCTCCACGTTGCATATCATCAAAATATAATAATGATTTTTGTTCGGGAGCTTTTATAAAAATAGAGAGTATGTGCTGTTGATCATTTCAGAAATAGCCGCTATAACGCCAGCATTAAACGCTTTATTTAAATAAGTCAAGCTCAAAAGTCTCTTTCAGTCAGCAGCGAGTGTTTGAAACAACTTGATCCAATGTGGATTATAATCACCATACAGGGCAGAAATATTTATAAGCGATGTAAAAGACTATGCACGCTGGGCATTAACATTAAACATGGAAAATATGACCGCTTGAAGATATCAGACGTCAGCTTCTTATTCTCTATCACAATCGTGTATTTACTAACTTATATTATCTATCACAAGCCTCGTCTCGAGAGTTTAGCTCATGTTGCCTATTATACAAATATAATAATGTTTTTGTTCGGGATCCTTTATAAAAAATAAAGATATCATTCATTCTTAATGTGACGTATAGGCCACTGTGACTACAAATAAACAGAAACAGACTCTACTGAATAAGCAGGCTATTTTCATAAGCGTTAAAAAATAAATAAATAAAATATAAAGTGTATTTATGTGCGATTAATTTTGAGTCTTGATAAATTAAATCATTATGATCAATGTATCACTTATTCTATAGTTAAAACATCCATGCTTTTGAATTTGAATAACAAAGCATGCAAACAAACGGCCGCTTTTATCATGTTCGTTTTGTGATCGCGCATGTTCCAGTGACTTATTTCTTAGTTTTCTGATAACTTCTCTTTGTTAGTGAAATAATGAGGTTGCATGACGTTGTTCTGAGAGGCGTGTAAAGGGCGTGTTTTAGTGACGAGCAGCGGAGCTTCAAGCTCCCCTGTGGAAACCCTGCGCTACTCTGGCCTCGGTGCTACTGGCCCGAGGCTATAAGCCCCGCCCGGCCCGCTTTAAGCCCTGGCTCGCACTGGCCCGACAGTGGAAATGCGGCTAGTGAGGACCATCAAAGTGTGGCCAACTGGAGCAGACTCTTTACTTCAAGACAGGTTTCAACACACTGATTGGAGTATGTTTGCTTCACAGGCTGCCTGTGGCTCTCACACGGACATTGATATCTACACCTCCTCTGTACTGGATCACATCAACTCCACCATTGACAGTGTAACTACAGAAAAACAGATAACAACATACCCTAATCAGAAGCCATGGATGAACAAGGAGGTTCGACTTCTGCTGAAAGACCGCAACGCTGCCTTCAGGTCAGATGACGCTCAGGCCTACAGTAAATCCAGGGCTAACCTGAAAAGGGGCATCAAAAAGGCCAAGTACTGCTACAAGCTGAAGGTAGAGGAACACTTTTCCAACTCTGACCCCCGACGCATGTGGCAGGGCATCCAGATCATCAGTGACTACAAGTCAAGCAACTCCACACCAACAGTCACGGACGTCTCCTTCCTTAACGAGCTAAATGACTTTTATGCTCTCTTCAACAGCGACAGCAAGGAGACGGCCACCAAAATCTCACCCTCAGCAGACCACCAACCCCTTAAACTCACCCCCTCAGATGTCCACACTGCACTGAGCCGGATCAACGCACGCAAGGCTGCTGGCCATGGCATTCCTGGACGTGTGCTTAGGGCATGTACAGAGCAGCTTGCAGGGGTCTTCACAGACATTTTCAACCTGTCCCTCACCCAAGCAACTGTGCCAACATGTTTTAAGTCCACATCCATTGTGCCAGTACCGAAACACTCCTCCCCAACGTGCCTGAATGACTATCGCCCCGTAGCACTCACACCCATCATTATGAAGTGCTTCGAGCGACTGGTCCTTGCACACCTCAAAGACTGCCTCCCACCCACACTGGACCCACACCAATTTGCCTACCGCAGAAATAGGAGCACAGAGGATGCAGTATGCACAGTGCTGCACTCTGCACTCACACACCTGGACAATAACAACACGTATGTTAGGATGTTGTTTGTTGACTTCAGTTCAGCATTTAATACCGTCATTCCCTCCAAGCTGTCCACAAAACTTGGAGACCTGGACATCAACACCTCCCTCTGCAACTGGATTATGGACTTTCTGACCAACAGGCCTCAGCATGTTCGGTCAGGTCACACCCACTCCACCACCATCACACTTAATACTGGCGTAACACAGGGCTGTGTGCTGAGCCCATTCCTCTACTCCCTTTACACCCACGACTGCAAGCCTGTGCATGGATCCAACTCCATCATTAAGTTTGCAAATGACACCACGGTGATTGGCCTCATCAGTGACAACGATAAGACTGCCTACAGGGAAGAGGTACAGCACCTGGCCACATGGTGCACTGACAATAACCTGCTCCTTAACACCAATAAGACCAAGGAGCTCATTGTGGACTTCAGGAAGAAGAATGGAAGCACGCATGACCCCATCCACATTAACGGGCTGGCTGTAGAACGTGTTTCCAGCTTCAAGTTCCTGGGAACCACCATCTCGGAGGAACTGTCCTGGGCCACAAACACCTCCAGCCTGGTCAAGAAGGCTCACCAGCGCCTTTTCTTCCTCAGGACACTGAAGAAGAACCAGCTGTCTTCATCCATCCTGGTGAACTTCTACCGGTGTGCGATCGAGAGCATCCTGACCAGTTGCATCACAGTCTGGTATGGGAACTGCTCAGTGGCTGACCGCAAGGCACTGCAGAGGGTGGTGAAAACTGCCCAGCGCATCACAGGGACACCACTTCCTGCTCTTGAGGACATCCAGAGGAAACGCTGTCTACGTCGAGCTCGCAGCATTCTCAAGGACTCCTCTCACCCTGACCACGGACTGTTTAACCTCCTCCCCTCCGGGAGGCGTTTCAGGAGCCTCCAAACAAGGACCACAAGATTCAGGAACAGCTTTTTCCCTAAAGCTGTCTCCTTGCTGAACTCTTCCCTCTGACACCCCTCAACACCCCCCACACCACACATAGACTCCTCCCCCTCTTCAACACTCTGATTTATTTATTTATTCACAACAAGCAAAAAACAGTAACTTGTTATTACTTGCACTACTGTCTGTTCATCCAGGAACACTGTATAATCCATTTGCACATTGTAATATTTTCTATGCACTTTACTGTCCATTGCAATACTGTAAATTATGTTCATAGTTCTGCCTATAGTGTACATACACTTTTACATAGCCCATCTGTATAGTATGTTCATAGTACACCTATCTGTATATCGTGCTTATAGTATTTAATATCTGTAAATTATGTCCATAATACTTACCTGTATAGTTATTGTACATATTATAGACCTTTATTCTGTACTTACTGCTTATTGCACTTCTGGTTAGATGCTAACTGCATTTCGTTGCCTTGTACCTACATGTGCAGTGACAATAAAGTTGAATCTAATCTAATCTAATCTAATCTAATATTCTTGCACTTCACGTTAGATGCTAACTGCATTTCATTAGCTCTGTACTTGCACTCTGCATAATGACAATAATATCAATCTAATCTAATCTAATTGAAGTCCATAAAAGATGCACAATGACCTGGGAGCAGCTCTCTAGGGGGCTGACTGTGTGCACCGTGAGTGGCTGGCACTACGCACACTCTGGTTCTGCCCGGCATTCTTTGATGAGGGTAGGATAGGATCATAGTATAGACCATATTCAGCCTGTCTCTTCACATGGCTATAGGGCGGTGGCTAGGGTTGAACAGGCACTTGCCAGCTATATTCCCAGAGTCAGCATTGTCCCTGAAGTGTCTGGCATTACCCACCAAGCCATTAAAGGGTTAGTTCACCCCGATAGCAAAATTATGTAATTAATAACTTACCCTCATGTTGTTTCAAAACCATAAAACCTCCGTTTATCTTTGGAACACAGTTTAAGATATTTTAGATTTCGTCTGAGAGCTCTCAGTCCCTCCATTGAAGCTGTGTGTACGGTCTACTGTCCATGTCCAGAAAGGTAAGAAAAACATCATCAAAGTAGTCCATGTGACATCAGAGGGTCAGTTAGAATATTTTTAAGCATCGAAAATACATTTTGGTCCAAAAATAGCGAAAACGACGACTTTATTCAGCATTGTCTTCTCTTCCGTGTCTGTTGTGAGAGGGAGTTTAAAACAAAGCAGTCTGGATATCCAGACAATGCTGAATAAAGTCGTCGGTTTTGCTATTTTTGGAGCAAAATGTATTTTCGATGCTTCAAAATATTCTAACTGACCCTCTGATGTCACATGGACTACTTTGAAGATGTTTTTCTTACCTTTCTGGACATGGACAGTAGACCGTACACACAGCTTCAATGGAGGGACTGAGCGCTCTCGGACTAAATATAAAATATCTTAAACTGTGTTCCAAAGATAAACAGAGGTTTTACGGGTTTGAAACAACATGAGGGTAAGTTATTAATTACATAATTTCGATATCTGGGTGAACTAGCCCGATTTTCTTTTGGTGTGTACTAGGGCTGGGACAACGCGTGGAGGTCATCGATGACTTCGACGCAAAAAATACGTTGACGCAAAATATGTGCATCGATTCGTCGGCCTGTTTTTATATCTCTAAAAAACATTTGCAAAACGTATACCTTATGTGCGCTGAATATACGCAATGGCCGGATCAACATTCTGTCCAACGTTATATAACCAATCCAGGGGTTTTTCTGCATTGATCTTTTTTTTTTGGCGGCTGTCAAAGCCTTATTTAATCGGTGAGTGATGAAGAATAGAATGACTGCTGCGCATGACAGGGCAAGTATGAGAGAGAGCCCCGGCTGTGCGCGCGCACTCGCAGTCTTCAAACAACACGAGTGCTTCTTGTTCTCTCTCTCCCTCGTGCATATTAATCAAAATCATTAGACACGATAGAAAAAGGGCGGAACGCCAAAGTTTCATGTGGAGCATTCAGATATTTTTTTTTCTCCATGACAGGCTGCTGGCTCCCACTGTTAATTTTTTTTTTTTTTTTTTTGGAAAAGCACTCTCTGTATTAGCTTAAAGCCCTCAAGTTTACATTGGTTACTGTATTCTTCCAATTGCTCTAAGCAAGTATTTTGGGTGACCTTTTTTATTAAATGCTAGACATCAAGTTGTTGTTATTTTCATCTGAAAGAAGAACTTTTTTTCAGTAAGCTTGTTTCAGTAAGCTATGTGTTTTCAAGGCTTCAAGGTTTAATTGAATGCTATCTCTATACAAGTGCAAAGTAATGCATTCTTAGTCAGTCTTTTATTTTGTAATTTTAAGAGCAATAAACATATATTGCAATGTTAAGGAGTTCACGTTTTTTTCATTCAGATATGTAAATCACCATGTATAAAACTGTTAGTAGTCAATTAATGGGGAGATAATCGAAAAAGAATCAGTCTGAAAAAAATGAATCGTTAGATTAATCGATGCATCGAAAAAATAATCGCTAGATTAATTGTTTAAAAAATAATCGTTTATCCTAGCCCTAGTGTGTACCCAGCATAAAGATAAATTCAGAGGCCGTGTGTCAGTAAATTGTGATCCTCTGACATAAAACATAAGTCTTTGTAACGGATACTGAGAGAACTTTGAGCATGAACATCTTGAACTTGTCTTTTGGAGGTGTTTCCTGGCATTTCATATCCAGAATTAGACAGAGACCTCCCTCTCTCTTGGAAATGACAAAGTCCTAGCAGCATTTTTTTATTATAATTTTTTTTATTGTTCACTAAAGCAGTTTTTTATTTCTCTAATCTCTGAGATGATTCCATTTCTGATGATGACATTGACACAAACTGCAGACAATAACAATGAATTATAATAAAAAATAAAATTAAATGCATACAAAGTTTATTATAGATACAAACATGCACATGTGCTTATGCACACTCTCACTCACTTGCCACTGAGTTGTTAATTGCAGCTCTGATTCTGACATTTTTGTATATAATTTTGTTAATATACTTCTAGAGAAAATAAATTAACAACACATCCAAAATATTAAATGTCAAAATGACATTTTTTCTCTTGAAATTTGGAGTCAAATTACAGGAGTGGCAAAAATGACTTTAAGAAAAAATGGCTGCATCCTAATGTTATTTTTACACAAAGATTAGAGAATATCTGTCACCGTTTGCATTTTGCCAACATCACAGCTGTCAATCTAGCACCCTCCCTCAGCCCCCCTCCCAAAAAAAAAAAAAATACTCACCAAGGAGAACTGGCAGACTTGTACATAAAGTTCCAGGACTTCTTTCTTGGTCACAGTTGAATTACCACCATTGAACCACTTGAAACTCTCCAGATAAGCAGTTAGCCAATCAAACTGAAGTTCATAGCTAGGGTACAGGCTGGAGTCAACATTATTGATACCTCAAAATTCAAAGACAAATTATCTCTTAGTGTGTTAGACAGTAGTAAAATTAATATATTTTAATGTTGGTTATTGTAATTGTATTTATTTATTTTTTTTGTACCTGCAAATTCATTGAAATGGTTTCCTATATCATATGCTTGGTAATTAAAATCTGCATATTCATAGTCAATGAATTTTACTGCACCTAAAATCAGGGGAAAAAGGTTTTTATGAGTTTTATGACACAGTGAAATAAAAGCAATGCAGTAATGAGTGTCAATATCATTCAGTATCTAATCAGTTCCAGGATTTTTGATCCCAAAATGAGTTTGCAGCAGCTTTTCTCAAAATTGGTGGCAATAGTTTTAGCAGTTTGTGTGGTTTTACAGTAAAATAAATAAATAAATAATAATAATAATAATAAAATAATATATCTCAAAAATTCACATTGTTTACATTTTTTAATTTTTCTTTACTTATTTCTCTATGGACACTATGGACCTCAAGAACCATAGTGCTCTGTTGTTATTAAGAGAACCGAGAGAGAAACAAAAGAGAAAATTACGTGTTCTCCTCTAAAAAGCAGACTATATCATAATATATACATGGATTTCTAAAGACTTCAATAACATGACCCAAACTTTGGTGACAAATCTCATATAAATCTCTAATTCAATTATTAACACATGAATAATTAATGAAGCAACAGGCATTTGAAGAACATTTGTTCATCTTGCAATCATCTTTGTAAGCATACTGAATTGTTATATTATAAAAATCACATCAATTAAAAAAAATTCCATATGAATAATATTTTGGTCATTTTGGGTCTCTGAATAAAAACTGGTGTATCAAGTATGACCATTTTTTTAATTATTATTATTAAATTTTGTCAAAAAAAAATGTTGGACTATTTTGAACTATTTCAAGCTTACGTGACTAATATATAATTCCTTGTCCATGTTGGTGGTTTTCAGACTATGCAATCCTCTTTAATATGGCATATACCCAGTTTCTGACCCCCGGGGGTTTGTTAACTTAATTCCAGGTGTCTAGTTTCTTTCCCATGTGTTGCATGTCCCCATTAATTTAGTAATTCCATGTACCTGTCTGATCCTCGTTATCCTGTCTTTAAAACCCATGTTCTTTCAGTCTGTGTTTGTCAGGTCTACAAGTCAGTATGTGTGTCTTCATATGGTCTTCCATGATGGATTTACCCCTGTGTTGGATTAATAAAGACTCTCTTGATTATTCTCAACTCCGTGTTCCTTCCGGCAGTGTAGAGTGACAGAAGACCTGACCTAAACAGTTTAAATTGCGTGTCTCCCCTCCGTTTGTTTTCTGCTTTTACTCAGTCCTTTTTCTTTCCGAAGGAGGGGGCAATTCTCTCAAGAACCATACGAGACTGTTCCTACTGTAAGCTAATATCACCAACTACCCGGATGATGCGCTTTAAAGTGCCCTATAACATCAGCCTGAACTCCGAGTGAAGAGAGTTGTCATCTGAAGATGGCTCCTGGGAGGAATTTGCCACCTATGTGGAGTGGACCCTGGTGAGAAAAGGGTCAAATCCCACCATCTGCCCAATGGAGGATCTTGCCATGTACACTCCAGGACCCCAAAGCCCAGCCCACCATCTCTTCGATGTGCGGAGCGTATGCTCGAACCCGCCGCTGATGGAGAGCTACACCGCCTGCCACGAAGGAGAAAAGGCATGGACAGGGTGAGCTCGGAGAGGAGCTCACCCCCCTGCACCGCGGCTGAGGGTGAGCTGGATGTGGCGTGCCATAATGGGGAAGTGGATCTCATAGACTAGGAATCAAAACTAGAAATTGAACCCATCTCCTCTCTCCGTTGTCTTCGCTGTTCCTGTCCAGCCCTCCTTCGTCCTTGGTTTCCTTGTCCAGCCCTAAGGGGGCTTCCAATTCTCCAGAGCTCCACAGGACTGCCATCTCCCAGCATCGCCGGGGTCTGAATCTCCATCACCTCTGCCTCCGAGGCCTGGACTCCAGGGCATCAGCTCCAGCATGGCTCCTAGCTCCCTCCTCTACGCCATGGCCCAGTAGTCTACAAGCTCTGCTTGGCTCCCTCATTCCTCCGGCTCCGCCTTGGTCTGGTGTCAACCATCCTGTGCCTCTTGTCTTTTTTAAATACTTAAACACTTCTCCATATACTCTTGATTGCATTACCCCATAACCTAAAAGTGTCTTTAGAGATATAATATTAACTCCCATCAGTTCCAGTTCTTGGAATATATATACAGTGGGGATCGAAAGTTTGGGCACCTTTGCAGAATCTGTGAAAATGAGTAATTTTCAAAAAATAAGAGAGATCATACTAAATGCATGTTATATTTTATTTAGTACTGTCCTGAGTAAGATATTGTACATAAAAGATATTAACATTTAGTCCACAAGACAAAAAAATAGCTGAAATTATTAAAATAACCCTACTCAAAAGTTTGGGAACCCTTGGTTCTTAATACTGTGTTCTGTTACCTGATGATCCACAGCTGTCTTTCTGTTTTGTGATGGTTGTGCATGAGTCCCTTGTTTGTTCTCAACAGTTAAACTGAGCAGCGTTCTTCAGAAAAATCTTTAAGGTCCTGCAGATTCTTCAGTTTTCCAGCATCTTTGCATATTTGAACCCTTTCAAGCAGTGACTTAATGATTTTGAGATGCATCTTTTCAGACTGAGGACATTTGAGGGACTCAAACACAACTATTTAAAAAAGATTCAAACATTCACTGATGCTCTAGAAGGAAACGAGGTGCATTAAGAGCTGGGGGGTGAAAACTTTTGAACACGATGAAGATGGCCATATTTGTCTTATTTTGTTGAAATATAATTTTTTTCCATTTAGTTCTGCCCTTCGTAAGCAACACAAGATACTTGTATGTTTCCCGGTACACAAATTAAGTACAATTTACCTTGATCTTCAAATTCCAAAAGTTTTCACCCCCCAGCTCTTAATGCATCTTGTTTCCTTCTGGAGCATCAGTGAATGTTTGAATCTTTTTAAATAGTTGTGTGTGAGTCCCTCAAATGTCCTCAGTCTGAAAAGATGCATCTCAAAATCATTAAGTCACTACTTGAAAGAGTTCAAATATGCAAAGATGCTGGAAAACTGAAGAATCTGCAGGACCTTAAAGATTTTTCTGAGGAACGCTGCTCAGTTTAACTGTTCAGAACAAACAAGGGACTCATGCACAACCATCACAAAACAGAAAGACAGCTGTGGATCATCAGGTAACAGAACACAGTATTAAGAACCAAGGGTTCCCAAACTTTTGAGTGGGGTTATTTTAATAATTTCAGCATTTTTTTTTTGTCTTGTGGACTAAATGTTAATATCTTTTATGTACAATATCTTACTCAGGACAGTACTAAATAAAAAATAACATGCATTTAGTATGATCTCTCTTATTTTTTGAAAATTACTCATATTTTCACAGATTCTGCAAGGGGTGCCCAAACTTTCGAGCCCCACTGTATATATATATATATATATATATATATATATATATATATATATATATATGTATGTATGAAAGAGTGTCCTGGGTGCCTTGTCTCAAAAAATTTGATTGATGAGGATCATAAAAGACACCTGTTTGGACTCCCCCTCCCCTCCCTGTACAGCCCAGTTACCTATATATGAACATGAGAAGGAATTTTGTGTGTGTGTGTGTGTGTTAATTAAAAACTTCCCTTATACCATTTTCACTATTTCACATTTTAATATTTAAAAAAGCACATAGTTCCCAACACAGACATGTTGAAATTTGAAAATGTGAAAATGGTATAAGGGAAGTTTTTAATTAAGGTTTTAAATACACAGTGCATTTAAAAAAAAGGTTATAAACATAGACAAAATGGAAACAATGTAATGATTGTTTTCATACTTGAAAAGTGTAAAAACAGTGTTAAAGTTGTTACAAATTAAATAAAAAGAAAACTAGGTTACTGGTTATTTATCTAAAACAACCAAACAAGTCAAAAACTACCAGATACGTTCATTAAGCAACACATGGAAAAGATGTGAGAGCTTGTAGCATTACAATTAGGTTAGAGTTTTATAGCATGTGTACCTTACCTTAAACTAAAACAAAAAAGAAGTGAATGTAAAGCAATGATACAAACCAAAAGTTGGCGTTTGTCACGATGGTAGAAAAAGTTAAAACAAAAGAAAAAAAGATGGTAGGCATTTACGTGGATCTAAAATTAAATACATCAGTCAAGATAATTGTCAAATCTATGATATATTCTACCACTAACTAAAATTTTAAAAATCGAGACTGTTACTGACAGAGTTATAGAAAAGAAAAAATATTTCCCAGCAAAGTGTTACGACGTCTAGATCAACTCAAACTAAAAAAGAAGCTAACGTAAAGCAATGTTACGAAACCAAGAAAGTTGGCGTTTGTCAGGCTGGGTGAAAAGTTAAAACAAAAGAAAAAGGAGGTATGGATTTACGCTGATCTCGAAGAAAATACATCAGACCCTGTCTTTAAAACACCAACACAAGAGACTTGTCAAAACTATGTCATACTCTACCACGAACTACAATTAAAAAAATAGAGTTACTGACATAGAGCTAAACAAAAGAATAAAAGATCCCCCAGCAGAGTTTGACGTGTCTGGTTAAATCGACCTCACAGCACGCTGACACACTCAGAATGCTTACGTCCGGTCCCACTCAAACCACTTCTTCTTTGTTTTGACGCAAAGCTTTAGGTGCATTTACAGCCACCTACAGGACAGGAGTGTGGAGCATTGGCCTTAATGAAAACTAACTCAAACATAAGAGATAAAAGAAATACAAAAATAAAATAAATAATTTATAATAATAATAATAAACTTGAATAAAAGTGATTACTTAAATCCTGTTTATCAACTCTTTGAGATACTTATTCATTGAAACATTTCTATAGTCACATCTTTATTTAACATTTTCTAAAATGAGATCAGATTTATTTTTAGATTAAGTACTTCTGTAAGTTGTAATAGTTCGTTTTCATATCTTTTACATTTTATTAAAATAGGTTCAACGGTTTCAGGAAGATAACATTTAACACAAAGTCCAGACACATGTTTTTCCTCTTATAAATAATGACTGATTAAGTGCAATGGGTTAAATTCTATGGTGAGATCTTCCTTTCTATCCCCAAAATTCTCCTTTCATTTCCAGCTGTTCTTTGAATATTATATAAATGCTGTCCTTTATTCTCAACAGCCCGTTTAATTTGTCACATATCTTATTATGTTATTATAATTTTTTTTAATTAGCCCTTTTATTTCTAATTTACACATTGGAGTATTGAATTCAATGTCTGACATTTTAATGTTTTTATCTGATTCACTACTTCATTACCTTCATTACCTATATGTGCAGGTATCCGTACGAAATTAATATTTGTTTTTGTTTGTATTCTGAACAAACTCTGTAAAATGACTGACAAAATGTCTTGTCTAGTTGAAGATTCACCACTCTTTAAACTTGATAGTACTGAGAATGATTCTGAACATATGACTACATAGGCATATTAACGTGTTCAACCCACTGAAGAGCCAAAAATATGGCAATCATTTCTGTAGTATAATCTGACAGATGATTAGATGTTCTTTTTGCTATTCTATACCTAACCCCTTGGAACATATGTGTCCTGTTTCAGGATCGTTAGATCCAACTGTGTATATGAGTTACTTTAAAACTAGGTTAGCCTATATGATCTTTATTTTTCATCTAAACAAAAGTCCTTGTTGTTTTATTTTATTTTAATAAACCACTCACACTTACTTTAGTAGCCTAAATCCATTAATATGTCTTTTATTTTGTCAATATCAACTTCTGGCACAAAATTGTACATTCATAAATGTATGTTTTTTCAAAACTCCCCATGTTTAGTGGCATTTAAAGAGGAATTTGTGATGTATTTGGAGACGTTAAAAGGAATGAAAAGTCCCAAAGCAAGATTTTTGTATTCTTCATTAGAGGACTTTGGTTTCTTAATGTGAAAATCTCTTACTCCCATACTTTATCTTTATTTATTTTTTCTTAAGTGTTGTTTAATTTATTTTACATTTATTTTGTTTTATGATGTACAGTGTGAACGAAAATTGAGTGTAATCTTAGACCATATTTGTAAATCTACCAGTAATGTGTGCCTTTCTGTGTTAATGTTCAAAGCAGCCGATGTTTTTACTTTAAAATTAGGTTAACTTATACGATTTTTCTTTTTTAAAAGTCCTTCTTGGAAAAAAAGTGTTTTTTTATTTTATTTTAATAAGCCACTCACACTTACTTTAGTAGCCTAAATCCATTAATATGTATTTTATATTGTCAATATTAACTTCTGACATTGCTATTTCAGTTTAAACCCTGTAGACGCATTCAAATATTAAACAGGAATGAATGTAAGTCAAGATGTTATTTTCTGGCCAAAGAAACTTTTACAACATTACACGAAAGGCTAAATATTTCATCTCAAGTAGTGCATAGGTGTCTGGGGCATCTGATGTCTTTGTGTTTACTGTTACGACCATGTCAGCGAAGACTGTAAAACATTTAAAGGTTTTCGGGGATTGCAACTCGACTGTAAACCAATTAGTTTTGCCGGGGTTCTGGCATTGTAAATGATCGTGCTGCAGGTCAGCTAAAGTTCAAAAATGATCTTTCAACCTCAACATAAACGTACTGAGAATGTAAACAAGTACACAAACTCAAGCATACAAATCACAAATACATGTAAACACACACACCCACACAGGTAAACATACAGAAAACATGAACATGTAACCAAACAAATACAAATATACAAACAAACAAGTACATAAATACACAAACAAACAAAATAGGTCACAAACACGAAAATACCTACTGTATATTAGATTGAAAATAAGTTGTCATAAGTTTTTTTTTTAAACCAAAAGTGTTTGTTGTTACAAATGTCTCACAGAAATGTATACAATAGATTAGACGTTCTTTCTCGCTTTACAAATGGTGTTGTTAATAATGCTGTTTAAAATGGTTTAAAAAAGTATTCTTTTTGGCAAGTATCTTGTGCTGGTGTTTTAAAGATGGGGTCTGATTTATCAGCGTAAATCCATACCTCTTTTGTTTTAACTTTTCACCCAGCGTGCAAACGCCAACTTTCTTGGTTTGTAACATTGCTGTACATTTACGCTTCTTTTTTTAGTTTGAGTCGATCTACCGGAGAAGTCGTAACACTTTGCTGGGAAATATTTTTTATTTTGTTTAACTCTGTCAGTAACAGTCTCATTACAACAACATACCATTTCTTTGCCCAATCCACAACCTGCTTTAACGCTCCATCATCTGCATACAATGACCTGCTCACACCAATGTCAATATTAGAAAACAATTAATTTATTATTAAGTTAAAAAGAATAGGACTACTTACACTACCTTGATGACTTCCGTTCCCTATTGGAAGAACCCGAGAGTATGCAGAACCCACTTTCACTTGTATTGTTCTTCCAAACAAAAACTTCAATATACATATATATATATAGTTATACATTTTACCTTCAATTCCCATTCTATCCAGTTTCAATAACAAACCCTCTTTCCACAATATACCATAAACACACTTACTACTACCTTCTTAACTTAAGCCTTGCTGATTTCATTTTCCAAACATAAAACCGATTCCATGGTATTCCTCCCTTTCCGAAAACCACTCTGATATGCAGGAAACAGGTTCTTGCTCTTAATAACATATGACCATTCGTTCCAGAAGTTTGCAAATATTGGAAGTCAGAGATATGGGTCTATAATTGATTGTCTGAGATTGATCTTTTCCTGGTTTGGCAATCGGCACCACAACCCCATGCTTCCATGTATCAGGCAACTTCCCTGTTTCCCAAACCATATTCCTTGTATCATATTTAATGACACATCTGATAAATGTTTAATCATCTCATAACAAATATAATCTTTACCAGGAGTAGTCTGTTTAATCCCCACCAATGCTCTTTCCTCTTTTCATCTCATATAATGTGACATCTGAATCTAGTGTGCCTCCATCTGGATTCTTCTTTACAAATATCTGAGCATTATCCATCACACACTGTTCCCTGTTCCTCCTCATGTCCTCTGACACATTCGCATTACTATGAACCTTAACAAATGTCTCCACTAATATTCCAGCTTTATCACTATCACTATCAGTTGCTGCAATATTGTTGTTGTTAATTAACACTGGAATGCTAGTATTCATCTGAATTCCTAACCATCTTCCTGTTCATACCCCACAGTTCATTAATTTCAACCCCAATTTTTATTGCAATTTTATTATCCAATAATTTTTCTTTGCCCTTCTAATTTCTCTCCTCACTATTGCCTTAGCGCTTTTATAATTAATCAAATTATTTAAAATTAAAATTGTTACAAACTAATTCACTGCAATTTGTCATTCCACAATGGGACCACTTTTCTTTTGATTTTAGATTTGTTTTTGCCAATTCCCTCCTCTGCCGTACCCCATTCCTCTGCTGATCCCCCATTCAGCAGTCTTAAACTCCCATCACAGATTTCTCACCACTTCCACATTTGTTAAGTTTTTGCATTATTGACACACTGTTTTCCTAATGAATGTTGTTCAGTTGCTTTGACGCAATGTATTTTGTTTAAAGCGCTATATAAATGTGACTTGACTTGACCCCAATTTTAACAACAATAGGAAAATGATCACTTCCTATAGTACTTTGCTTGATTATATTCCATTCACACTTTCCAGCTAAATTGTCAGACACTAACTGTGATGAGGGGGGCAGGGCTGAGAGCCGTGGGATCGAAGCGAGGCCGGTAGAGTGATTGGAAATCAGCGAACTGATGCTCAAAATATGTCTGCTACCACGCTACTTTATTACAAGAGTATCGTACTGATCCAGGGACAATAATTTAAAATAATAATCATTTAAAAATAATATAAAAATGCTGTGTAGTCCATAACAGCCTACTATTGTCACGGTTTTACGCTGCCTGAAGGAATACGGAGTCGAGGATAAACGGAATTAGGCTTTTAATATATCCAACACAGGGGATATCCAACATGAGCACAGAGGTAGACACACGTAAGTAGCAAGTGATCACAAGTGAGACCAAGTGAGTAATGAAGACCCGACCACACAGAACTGAAAGGACAAGGCTTAAGTACAACAGATAATTGGGGAAACACAGGTGGATGGAATCATTAAATTAACAGGGACATGGAACACATGAGGAAGATAATAGACACCTGGGAACTAATCAAACTAAACACGGAAGACAGAAACTGGGTCACGGGCAAAAACAAGCTAAATGAGTCCAGGTGTGTGACAGTACTCCCCCCTCCCGGTAGGTGCGTCCTCGCACCGTAGAAACAACAGGGGGAGGCGTAGGTGGGAACTTGGGAGGAGGTTCCGGTGGAGGACGGACTTCCAGGAGGGGGCCAGCAGACAGGGACCACAGAAGGAGGAGCCAGGGAGGAGACGACGGAGGAAGGAGCCAGGGAGGAGACAGGAGCAGGAGGAGCCAGATGGTCCACCAGAGACCAGCCAGGACGGAGATCCAAGGTGGGGTCGACGGCGGGAGGAGCCATGGTGAAGGAAGGGTCGACGACACCAGGGGGCCGACAGGCGGAGACTGCACCGGTGGGTGAGGAGCCCAAGATGGAGCAGCACAGCCGCAGAGCCAGGGTGACGTCGAGGATCCGGAGGGCCTAGGTGGAGCTGAAGGCTCAGGCGACCAAGGCAGAGGCGGGGTCCTGGCAGACCGCTGTGGAGCCGGAGTGACCGAGGATGGAGGTGGAACTGGAGGGAAGGAGGAGCCTGACAGAGCCGGAGGGATGGAGTGACGAGGTGGAACCAGAGGAGTGGAGTCCCGAGGCGGCGGATGGTCGACGACTGACCAAGGTGGAGCCGGAGGGACGAGGGAGCCCGGTGGAGCAGGTGGGATGACAGGCCACGGTGGAGACGAGGGAGCTAAGAGCCAAGGCGGAGCCGCTGGGTCGAAGGACCGAGGAGGAGTCCAGGGCTCGGAGGCTGGAGGCGGAGACAGGGCCTTAACACGCCAAGGCGGAGCTGGAGACTGGCAGTCCAGCGGCGAACCACCGCACCCCGATGGCGCGGACTGAGGGTGAGCTGCGGGACTGACTGGCACCAGCAGGGATGACGAGGAACTGGCTGGTCTAGGAGGAGGAGAGAGGAGAAGGATGGGAGGAAGGACAGGAGGATCAGGACTGGACGGAACCAGCGAAAGAGGAGTAGAGGGACCAGCAGGTTTGGGAGGAGGCGGGAGAGGGAGGCTGGGAGGGAATACAGGAGACACAGAAGATTCAGGGCTGGGCGGAACCAGCGGAGACACAGAAAATTCAGAGCTGGGCGGAACCAGCGGAGACACAGAAGATTCAGAGCTGGGTGGAACCAGCGGAGAAACAGAAAACTCAGGGCTGGGCGGAACCAGCGGAGAAACAGTAGATTCAGAGCTGGGCGGAGCCAGCGGAGATACAGGAAACTCAGGGCTGGGCGTAACCAGCGGAGAAACAGGAAACTCAGGGCTGGGCGTAACCAGCGGAGAAACAGAAAACTCAGGGCTGGGCGTAACCAGCGGAGAAACAGAAAACTCAGGGCTGGGCGTAACCAGCGGAGAAACAGAAAACTCAGGGCTGGGCGTAACCAGCGGAGAAACAGAAAACTCAGGGCTGGGCGTAACCAGCGGAGAAACAGAAAACTCAGGGCTGGGCGTAACCAGCGGAGAAACAGAAAACTCAGGGCTGGGCGTAACCAGCGGAAATGGAGCAGAGGAAATGACTGGAGGAGGTAGGAGTGGGAGACTGAGAGGGTATACAGGGGAATCAGGGCTGGACGGAACCAGCGGGGAAACAGGAAAATTAGGGATTACCTCCATAGACCAGTCCATCAGATCCAGAACTTGCTCCATATGATCTTCAGAGACTGCATATAGCTCACCCTCAGTCGCAGGAGTGTGGGCAGGGCTTTCCTCCACGCCCTCGATCTCCACGAGGACTCCCACGATGCACGGTGTTGCCGGCTCACACACCTGGTCAGTCGCGCTCTCGAGATCCTGTTCCCTGTCGGTGAATAGCTCGGGCTCTGCGGCTGCGGTGGGCTCTGGCTCCGTGTAGCGAGTTGGTGGCTGGCTGGTCTCTGGGTCGGGAGTGGGACTGGCGAGATCCTCTATGGGGCAGATGGTGAAAGATGAGCCATTTCTCGCCAGAGTCCACTCCACGAATGCGGCGAAATCCTCTCGAGGACCATCTTCGGACGACAACGCTCTGCATTTGGAGTTCAGGCTGGTGTTGTAGAAGGTGCAGAGCGCGCCGTCCGGGTAGCTGGTGGCATTAGCTAAAAGGAAAAACTGTCTGGTATGGTCCTCGAGAGAACGTCCTTCCTGCTTCAGCAGGAGGATGAGGAATTCGGGACGATAGAGGGGATCCATAGACACACTAAGAAAAGAAAAGACTTTGAAAACACAAAAACAAAACGGAGGGAAGAACACGCAGTTTTCTATTTTCTCTTATTAGGTCGGGTCTTCTGTCACGGTTTTACGCTGCCTGAAGGAATACGGAGTCGAGGATAAACGGAATTAGGCTTTTAATATATCCAACACAGGGGATATCCAACATGAGCACAGAGGTAGACACACGTAAGTAGCAAGTGATCACAAGTGAGACCAAGTGAGTAATGAAGACCCGACCACACAGAACTGAAAGGACAAGGCTTAAGTACAACAGATAATTGGGGAAACACAGGTGGATGGAATCATTAAATTAACAGGGACATGGAACACATGAGGAAGATAATAGACACCTGGGAACTAATCAAACTAAACACGGAAGACAGAAACTGGGTCACGGGCAAAAACAAGCTAAATGAGTCCAGGTGTGTGACAACTATAGACAGCCAGTTTTACTCACTGAAATATTTATTTGTCATAAATTATTACTTCATAATTGTATTAGAGTCTTACACACATGCTATACAGATAATAGAATCGTGCATTATTTTGAGTGATGACTGCTATTATAAGAGTGGCTTGATGGAGCGCAGGAGATGCAGATAACATGATATTGACCCTTGAGAAACTTTCATTAATGCTGTCACGTAACAAATCTGTCCAAATATAAAACGAAATGAATAGATAATTTCTACATTGAAATAAAAATGACTGCACAACTACTATAAATTGCGAATCTAAATAATTGGGAATCATTAAAAAAATTATGATAAAATAAAAACATGTATCTATTATCTGTTTCATGTATCTATTATAACATTTATGTAGTTTTGTTTGCTTGGCTGTTTCCTTATAAAAGTCCAGAAATTTGTCAAGTTTTTCGTCATGTGTTGTTTTAAATTATTTGACGTCATTACATTGCCGTCTTGCCACCAGCCAATCACTGCACTGCGGATCATGGTTTCG
Source organism: Carassius auratus (assembly GCF_003368295.1). Taxonomy (NCBI): domain Eukaryota; kingdom Metazoa; phylum Chordata; class Actinopteri; order Cypriniformes; family Cyprinidae; genus Carassius; species Carassius auratus. Next base: position 23,121,557 of record NC_039267.1, read on the forward strand.
AGTATGGATACATATCCCCTTTTAAGCCAACACATGAACGCGCAATTATCTCAGATAACTCAATCCAGCGATACTGATCATACACAACAGGTGTGTTCGAAGAACCCAATTAGCCGGATCATGATTAGCATGATGATATCATCTTGGATGTGTCATTTGATCTCGGATGTAATGAGTGACATACGAAGAATTCAGCTAATTGGGTTCTTCGAACACATCTGTTGTGTATGATTAGTATTGCTGGATTGAGTTATCTGAGATAATTGCGCGTTCATGTGTTGGTTTAAAAGGGGATATGTATCGATACTCGAAACCATGATCAGCAGTGCAGTGATTGGCTGGTGGCAAGACGGCAATGTAATGACGTCATATAATTTAAAACAACGAAAAACTTGACAAATTTCTGGACTTTTATAAGGAAACAGCCAAGCAAACAAAACTACATAAATGTTATAATAGATACATGAAACTTAGTAGATACATGTTTTTATTTTATTAGAATTTTTTTAATGATCCCCAATTATTTAGATTCGCAATTTATAATAGTTGTGCAGTCTTTACATTTTTATTTCAATGTAGAAATTATCTATTCATTTCATTTTATATTGGGACAGATTTGTTACGTGACAGCATTAAAGAAAGTTTCTCAAGGGTCAATATCATGTTATCTGCATCTCCTGCGCTACATCAAGCCACTCTTATAATAGCAGTCATCACTCAAAATAATGCACGACTCTATTATCTGTATAGCATGTGTGTAAGACTCGAATACAATTATGAAGTAATAATTTATGGCAAATAAATATTTCAGTGAGTAAAACTGGCTGTCTATAGTAGGCTGTTATGGACTACACAGCATTTTTATATTATTTTTAAATAATTTTTTTAATGATTATTATTTTAAATTATTGTACCTGGATCAGTACGATACTCTTTTAATAAAGTAGCGGTGGTAGCAGACATATTTTGAGTATCAGTTCTGGTTGAAAAGAAGCGATCTAATCCTGTTTACATGAAATAAGCTGCTCCCGAGCAGGTTTAAGCTAACGGACCTGTTTCTATGACAGCAGCTCCGGGATGAGCTTTGAAGAACCAAACGATCCAAGATCACGTCAAATCGTCAACATTCAAATCCAGCTAACTGAGTAAGCGACATACGAAGAACAGGCCCCAGGCCTGGATTTTAGTTGTGTTCGGTTTTTGTTTGTGTTTTTTTTGTGTGTTTTGTTACTAAAGTTTCATTTTGATTGTCCGCCGGTTCCCGGCGCCTCCTCCTCACGAAAGAACATTCACACCAATATTTTCCAACACATTTTAAAAGTCAAATTCTCACATGAATTGTAGAAATTAATTACTTTATAACTTTATAACTATCCCTTCCCATACTTCCACAACTACCAATTCTTGCTCCACATCTCTTACACCATTTCTAAACCCAAATCCTTGTTTAATGAAAGTAGCTACCCCACCTCCATTCCCTTGTTTCCTATCTTTCTGAATTATTATAGTATATCCTTGTAAAGTAAAATTCAACTGTGGCTTAAGCCAAGTTTCTTGTATACATATATCCAAGAAAGCAAGCAGCCCAGATATAATATGTTCCTTAAATTCTTGAACATTTGCAACAAGACTTCTCGCATTCCACTGTAAATTTATAAATACCGTTATTAAGATCCACCACATCCTGATTGTGAGCTTGTTACTTATACTTTTAGATTTTCATTTATCATGTCTACAGAAATACCCTTTATCTCAAAATAGTTTTCAGCTGCACTGATTATTATCTTGATTCTTTCTGTCCGGCAATCAGTTTGAGCAGAACAGTTGACAACTCCTGCCATAAACGACACAAATTACACTTTGTCTGTTATCTTTAATATCACTGTCTTTTCCTCAGGTTTGCTTTTCATTCTTTGTTCAGGTAATGTAACCTACCAACTTTCTTTACTGCTTCAGAATATGATATCCCTTCATTGAGTCTTATTGTCTGAACTTGTGCCGCCTGCTTCCTCACCTTACATCCTCCATATCCCACACTGTGCTCTCCTCCGCAATTACAGCATTTGGGACAAATTTCTTGATGAGTGATTACTTCCATATTCATGCTCACTCCCGCATCCTGCACATCTCTGTTTACACCTGCAAACTGCCGCCACGTGCCCATACATTTGGCATTTATAGCATCTCATAGGAGGAGGAATATTTGGCCTGACCATATAACAAAATTAACAAAAACTAAGTAGTATTACAAATATTACAAAAACTAAGAAGACTCTGCTAGGTAGCTTATTTCCATCAAAGTGAATCATGACAGAGAGACTTTTTAAAAAATTTTCATTGTTTCTATTGCACTTCAATCATTTAACATCAGACACTGTCGCTCCTGTTACATTTTCTTAATTTTTTCAACTTGAACATCATGATATACTCCTGAGATTACGCCTCTCCCCTGACTTTTGTCTTCTGGAATTGAACAAATAGCTTTTTGTCCTAGAATCGAGTTTAATCCTAGAGCAACTTTTTGTAGTCTTTTATCATTACAAAATAACAAAGGTCTATCTTCTCAATATGAAACCGATAGAAACAGACCTGTTTAAATGGACAGGTGAAAACGATGAAAGTGGAGACAGCTGGGTGCAATACACAGGTGTGCAATTAACAGTGATGAAGGGACAAAGGCTTGTGGGAAATGTAGTGCCTGCAGTGGGGTGACTATGGGGAAGTGAGACCACTAGTGGACACCCAGGGAAACACAGACCAGACACTGTGACAAAAATAAGAATTTGAAATCCCTTGCCCAGCTAACTAAGACCTCAGTTTGTGTGTGTGTGTGTGTGTGTGTGTGTGTGTGTGTGTGTCAAACAGAGATAGAAAGAGAGAGCAAAAGAAACATGAAATGTTGACTCAAACCTGACAAGAAACTCAGTAGCAGACCTCTTTCATATGGCCAAAACTTCAATTTACACCTAAGAAAGGCATAATTAAAACAAACTCAAACTTCACTATTCTAATAAATGTTATTCACCTTCTTCTTGGTTATAGATGACATTTTTAGTCAGTAGGTCATTGTGACACAGTACTACTGGAGAGTTGATGAGGGTAAGATGACTCTTCAGTTCCTCCATCTCTTTGATGATGATTTTAAGGCTTGGTATCTCCACATGGGCACTGGATCTAAAGAACACAAGTGTGAAAAATAGTAGTATTGTCGCTCTACTTCATTTATGTTTTGATAATTTTTCAGATTTATTTTATTTTTAAGCAGATGCACTGTTCTTTCTTTTGGCATGTTTCTTGTTCATACAAATGCTGGTGATGGCAAAATGGATGAATGAATGAATGAATGAATGAATGAATGAATAATTGCTGGCAGGAAAAGAGTTTATTGTGAAATACACATTACTTTACTACAGTAATTATTAAACTACAGTAATCGCATTGTTACGCACAAAATAAAAAAATTTTGATACATTTTTTTTGTAATATCTCCTTTGTATTTCTTACCACTAGATGGCAGACATGTAGTACAGTAGGTGGGCATCCAAAAAATCGGTTCTACCACCGCACGTTCTGCCGCTGCGGCGTCTGCAAAAGTGCAATTGCAGCTTTTGGCCGCTGAGTGGCGCTTTAACCATGTTATCAAACAAGTGTATCAAAGCACATTTTCGCAAATAGACATCAGTTTTGCCTAGCTGATGTGTTAATATGACAGCTGCAGTCATGGAAAATGTAAGAAAAACACTGTAGTTATAATGTTATATATTTAATATTCACAGATGAAAGTTTGGTACTTATGAAGTTATGTGCATTTTTTTAGAATGCATTCAAGCAGGAAAATTTCAAACCTGTGCCTGAACCTGTGCTTATATGTTCTCTAAGCTACATGGTATTAAACCATATTTTAGATTTGACACATTTAAAAGGTGTGCAGTATTATTTATATTATATGAATTATGTGTTATATTATTCAAAAGAAATAGTGGTTTACTTTGCATCGGAGCATTAATAGTAGTAGTCTATTTTAGTGAGCTAGGCTACATGGATTAATATGTAATGTCAATATTTTCATATATTAGGCATATATTTTAATTGCTATTTCAAAATCCCTTTAATAAAACAACATGCATTTGTTTTATTTGTTTCCTGTCCTTTATTTTGACATAATTTCTTTTTTGTTGCATGTTTTATTATTTCCTTTATTTTAGTAAATAGTGAGGCACTGTATAATTTTGTTCCCATTATTTATGCTGAATTAGCCTAAAACTAGAAACAAATAAATTAGTCCTCCCTTACGAAAAATAACCATGGTTTTATTATAGTAAAACTGTAGTAACCCATGTTTTTTTTGGCGTATTGACTGCCATTTGTAAAACCACAGATTTACTACAAATACCATGGTTAAACTATGGTTAATATAGCAAAACCATGGTTAATTTGTGGTTACCATGGTTTAACTACAGTAACCATGGTTTTTTGGTTTTATTTGTAGTAAAACCATGGCTAATTTTCGTAAGGGCTGCACAATTTAGCTAAATCTTTGAAACCCTAAAAATGGATGGATTAATAAAACGTCCTCACGATTAAACTCAAGTTCTCTCATTATAATAATAATAAAAAAAAAATGCACACAATGTAAAAAAAAAAAAAAAAAGCGTCATTAATTAATAACTTAAGTGATTTTAAAGGGAGCCTTCTATACTTGCTTTTAGTGCTGGACGATAACATATGGCCTAAAAAAATCGTATATCGTTTTATGTATTATGTATGTCGTGTATCTTTAGAAATAAATAATGTACAAACGGAGTCTTTAAACGCCTCAGGTGTAAAGTTATTCGCTGTCAAAGTGACGCCAAAATGAATGGGAGTCAATGGGAATGCTAACGCAAGTGAAGTTCCGCTACAAGATGGCGTGACACACCGGGTTCAACTTCTGCTCAACTACCTTGCCGCCTGATTCAAACTCGCTTGATCCCGCTGTCGCTTCCAGTTCGACGCTACTCCGCATTGGATTGTGGGAAATAGTGAATAAAATCAGAATAAATTGTGGGTAAAAAGTAGTGGACAAATTTAGGGAATGAAGTAGTTCACTCGGAACTCAGCATTTCTTCCTCACTACATAATGAATAGGCAGCTACAGGAAGTAATTAACTTATTAGCAAAATGGCTGACACCCCATATAGTCCACTATATAGTGGATAGGGAGTGGTTTCGGACACAGCACATATTTCCATCTCGTTATGCCGCTGGTTTAGGTTTTTATTCCTTTAGAACTTTTTTGTAAATAGAGCAGTCCGATCCGCGCTTACTGATACCACAAACACCGCTCCGCCTTCACTCCGTGGCTAAAGTATTTCAGTATTTTTGAAATGTTATGTTCATAACGTAGTCTATAAAAGGAAAAAATAAATAAAATAACACAAGAGTTTCTGTTTCTGTCCTAAGTGGCTTAGACTATTGTGTGTAAACTTTTTTTTCCATACCACATGCCAAACTAATAACATTGTAAGCATTAAATCTATAATTGCTGCTTTCTGCTGTGCAAATTTAGTTTGTGATGAAAATAACAGTACATTTTCATCAGTTATTTTATCTAAACAGATTGATGTATTTCTTACATATTTCAAAATCATTAAAGGGACCGTAAGTAGGAATTACTCCCATCTAGTGGTGAAATTGTATTTTGCATTCAAACTAATTTTGCTCTCCAGCGCCTTGCTTTTTCAAATGCCCGTTGCATCTACGGTAGGCGATATGTACCAAAAAGGTTTGACAGGATGTCTTCTAATAGCACTTAGTCGAGTTTTCCTTCAGGTGAACAGGTGTGTTATTTCAAACAAACTGCAACATGACAACTAACGAACGAATGTTACAGTATGAATTACTGACTGTGGAAAACATGAAATATTGTAATTAGTAGTTATGTCTTCTTTATTCGTTATATTTTCTGAATTATGTGCATTGTTAGATATCATCATCAGATGATTCAACAATAGGGAGAGGAAGAGGTAGAGGTAGAGGTAGAGATAGAGGGAGAGGACAGAGAGGCAGTGGATCAGTGGGATCTGATCAGTGGGACCCGACATTAACTCTTGTTTTCTTGTTTTAAAAGGAACAGACAAACTCCGCTCAACTATTGCAGTCATTATAACCTTCTGATCAAGCCATAGCTAAATATGTTTACCGTGAATTCTTGCTGAATATGCAGTTATATTACGGGCTGTTGGCTCGTGTACTCGTGATGGCTCTTAGAGCAAGTGAAAACCATGATGCTCAGAATATTAATATCTGCGCCTCGCTCCTGTCAGAATCACTCCGCTCCACTCATACTCTGCTTGGTAGCATGTCTCTGTGTCTCTGTGTGGGAAGGTTGAGCCCACTCTGATCTATGGGAGCCCTGAGTGGAGCGTTGGTAGATGTTAAAAAGAAAACCAATTTTCATAAAAAAAAAAACAATGTAAATTACACATTCGAGTTACTCAATAAAATCAATTTATCACCCAGCCCTACTTGCTTTAATATAATTTAAGTAAAATTTTTTAATTGCACCCGCATTTAAATGGAGGTGTGTAAAATGTCAGAGTGCAAGATGGAGTGCGATGTGCAGCATTTATTCTTATTTGTTCTATCTTCATTACAAATCTTGTTTGGTTTTGTTTTGGATAATTGCATGTCAAAAATTTACGTTGTAATGCATATACAAAATGTGAATTAATATTTATATTCAAATGTTTGTGCAAAAATTATTAATGCACATTAATGACAGGGAGTCATTCTGTGCTTTGTGCAAACTTAATGCATGTGCTTGAGCGTGGGATATATTAAAACTTGACTATGTAAATTTATTATAAACCTCTGATTAGTTGAATAATGACAAATGAACAACTAGAACTAGAAAAATCTTACGTGGGTGCAGATGAAGAGTGGGTGCAGAGTGTATAACCAATACGACGAGTCTTATCTAAACCTGTTCAGCAAGTTTGAAACCCTCATAAGACTGTCCATATGAAAGAGCAAGAGATTCACACCTTTATCTCGACCCCCACAAGCCATACATAACTACCCCCAAAATCCACAGCCCCCTCCAACTGAACTGAATTCGGTCTGTTTTTTGGCTGAGAGGAACGGTGTGTTTGCATGTTATTGAAACATGCCTGCACTCACTGCAGCCGTTCTCTTTTTATTCATTATTTTCTCGCAGCCCATAGCATTATTTCCCAAGACCATAATAATAAAAAATTATCAATTAATAATTAATCAAAATTTATGAAAATCATTATTTGTGAACGTAGCGTTTGCTAAAGGCCAAACGTGCTAACTGACCAAACATTGAGCAAGGCAGGAAAATATTCAGTCTACCTGAAGGAAGATGTATTTCATTCATTCATTTCATTTCTTTCATTGAAAAGTATGCATTTTATTTATTCACACCCTATATGGTTGAAATAATATTTTAGTTCAAAACTTTAAAGGGGGGGTGAAATGCTCGTTTTCACTCAATATCCTGTTAATCTTGAGTACCTATAGAGTAGTACTGCATCCTTCATAACTCCAAAAAGTCTTTATTTTTATTATATTTATAAGAGAAAGATAGTCTGTACCGATTTTTCCCGGAAAAAAACGAGCGCCTAGAGGCGTGACGTGTGGGCGGAGCTAAAGAATCACGAGTGCCAGTAGGCTTTTGAGTTGAGAGCGGCTGGAAGCTGTGACACAGATCCAGAGGCTGAAATTTATCAAGAGCAGCATCAGCAAAGGCGGTATGCTATGTGGTATGTACTGAAACTGTATGTGGAAAGTGCAGTTTGATGCCAACATCGCATGTTGTTTACTTGATGTGCTTACGCGCTGATAGCTATGTTAACAACACAGAGATATTTGAAGCAGTTTTACTCACCGCATGTGGTTCCAACACACAATCGTGACCCTTTTTCGTTGGGACTGCATTATCCTTAAGAAATAAACGATGTGCAAATCCATCGTCAAACTGGGCCTTGTTTGTAAAACAAGCATCTTCGAAATGCAGGGAACAAACACAAACACTTGCACAACTCCGTTGATGCTCTGTAAAAATAAACTCCATCCACTGGTCCCTTAATGCTGTTTCTCTTTTGGTAATCTGTGCAGGGTTGTCTTGCCCTGGCAACCAAAAACACACTTCTTTTGTGACTTTTCGCGACGCTCTCGCTCTGATCAGGCTGTGCTCAGCCTCTCAGTGTTCTGCGAGAGTGTCCGGCAGAAGAGCGCGCACTTAGGACCCATATAAGGAAATTCCGCTCCATCTAACGTCACACAGAGCCATACTCGAAAAAAACTTTCCGAAACTTGTGACAAACCGGAAGAGGTTTTTTTGGAACAAAAATACTCCTTCAAACGTACAACTTAATTTTTAAAACTTTGTCCATGTTTAGCATGGGTATCCAACTCTTTAACAGTGTAAAAAACTCAGTATGCATGAAATAGCATTTCACCCCCCCTTTAAGTTCCGTTGTTTAAAAAAAATTATTAGCTAACGTTTCATAGACCTTCAGTTGTTATGCTCTTACATCCAATAACATTTGTAATTTTACAATATTTTCACCTCCTAAATCACTAACCTTTAAAGTCACAAATTTACTCAGGCCAAATGCATTTTTTTTAAATTAAATTATTTTTTTTATTTCTTGAATAATTGTAGCATACATAAATAGGTGAAGCAAAACAAATATTTGGATCGCCCCTTATTTTCCCCTTATTTTCTACAAGAATTAACACTTATTTTCTACAAGAATACACATGATAACGTTTTATTAATTCATAGGAATAATTTTACCAATTAAAACCTTTTTTTAAACTTGAATTTAAATACAATTAAACTGATTTTAAAATCTCAAGGAGTTTATCATTAAAAGGGTAAAATGTCACAGTTCATGTTAAATGGCCTAAATTAACTTTTGTTAGCAATATAATTAGAACTAACAATATATATATATATATATATGTATGTATGTATGTATATATATATATATATATATATATATATATATATATATATATATATATATATATATATATATATTATTATTTTATTTTTTTTAAATGAACAATTACTGTATAAAATGGGGCAGCAACCTTTATATCAAACATTTTTAAATGGTCCACAGCTGAGCATGGCGGGAGGCTGATCTGCACCAAAGAGCTTGAAGTGAATGTGATGAACGAAGTTATTTTCAGATGCAATGCAAAAAAAAAAAAACTGGAAAGCCTAGATTAAGCCCAGACTCTGTTCCTAATGCTGGGTAAACACCAAAATATTTTTAACATCTTAAAAGATTTTCAAAATGTGATAGAGCGCAAACATGAGGATAAAAAATCCTATATTTAACCGTTTTGCTCCTATAGTGTGTGGTGTGCCACGATGTGACAAAGACAGCACACCACACAAAAACAAGATTTTCAACCAGAGTCTCGACTGTGAACACAGGAAATCTCGCAAAATCTCACAAGACTTCAGAATAAGCGTCGCAGACGATATGCAGGAAGCCATTGCAATGATAGTGTTTGGAATGATTTTTTACATGAACCGTTGTATAAACATTCGTGCTGTTGGCACAAATCAACAAGCTGATCCTCCATCTCTGCTGTCCACTTCAATTTTGTTTCGTTTCATGTGATAATCTCCGGAGCGTGCGCGCGTTTGTCCTCGGGGTTCCCCCCACACATCAGGATTTCTGATCGTAAATATTAAACATGTTTTTTAGGCTAACTTGTATGCCAGATATCCAGGAATTATTAGCCGTATTTCCACTGTCTGGCCACGTGCGAGCGAAGGCTATGATCAGCCCAAATTAGTGATTTGAGTGCTTACCAATAGTGTGTGGCTGCACGCGCACGCGCCAAACACGTCTTTTCATGATCCCGGAGTAGATTGAAAGGCTAGTTTGAAAGACAGAGGGGAGTACAGCCTTTAATCCTCCGACCGAAAGTTTCTATAATCAAACGGCGCAACCTAATATTTATCTTTATTTCTCAAAGAATAACAGGCGAGCTGATCCGCATCAACTCCATTGCGATCAGCCACTTTAAACCACTTCAATTAGGTCCAAAAGAGTTCCCATTTAGAAAAATCTTGATAAATTCTCATATGTTCACGTCTCATTGCTTTACAGGGAATTATCATTTCTATAAATTTGTTCACTTAATTATGTGCTCTCGAGAGTTTCAGCACTCTCTCCACTGCCATCACAATAGGAATAGGCATACATCAAAATGAAAAAAAAGAAAAAACATTTAGGCCTTTATTTAGCTATAACACGAGCCTATGATAATGTGACATTTATATACAACAGTACAATAATGTTACTGAATAACTTTTATAGATAGGCTACATTGTTTTTGCTCCGTCCAAACAGAACAAACAGCTGAACCGCTGCGTCTCTGAGCAACACGCGTTTTGATCCTCAATATATCTTCATTTTTGACAATCAGAATCAGATGAGTAAATGATTCAAGTAGGCTACCAAGAGTCGTTTGCTAGGTCAAACGAATGAGGATTTCTCATTTGAATAAAGGATTCAACTCTTTCATTGAAGATAGAAGGCGTTTCTCAATGTCAAGGATACTTCCTTGGTAGGACTGATCCTTCCAAGTCACTTCCTTCAGAGGCTAGGTGAGAGTCCTCTTTAGCATACGGAGAACACGTAAATGGAACAGGCTAGCAAGTGCACGTAATTGTGTCATTACGTCAGTGAAAAGGTCAGTTTGAATAACGCTGTGAATGGTATCATTAAATTACTTTGGACAACTTAACTAGTTATTTAAAGAGTTATAAAAGAAATGCCGTTGACGCAACCAATTGTTAAATGACAGGTCTGGTTCAGTTAACCATTTGTATTTGTATAATTTACAATATCAATACGGTAGTAATTTGTATTGGCATTTAAACATCAAACTTTACTTATATTTACTACAGTTATAACAAATGTTTGGTAACGTAAATAAAAACCATTAACGCTCCGACCACGTTAACGTTCGACATTTTAGAATTTTTGAACTAACGTTAGATAGCAAAGCTGCGCGCATAGGATTGTGGGTGATTTGAGAGCGCGAAGGATACACATATGCATCCTTTCCTGTGTATGGGATATTCTTCAAACGAAGGACTCAGTCCTTGGTTGAAATTCAGAGGATCCTCAGCATTGGAACAGTCCTTCGACGGATGTTGATGACGTAGCATCCTCGAAATACTGGCTTCCAGAGATCCTTCCTTGACATTGAGAAACACCAAGAGACTGAACTACTGGCGGTGTTAGTTTCATATAAAAAGTAGGCGTTTCCTTTTTTCAATAATTTCATATTTCAACATTAATTTTTTTTTACATTAAAAACATTAATTTCTTAACATAATATATGCAATTATAATTTGCTGTGTAAATCCACATGCTATGTCTAAACAGCCTGTGTCAATCCAAAAATTTATTTTATTGATACAGACTTCCTTTTATTTGGTCATAATAGCCATTCACCATGTCTTTGCATGCTGATTAAATTTGTTGACTAAATTTAATAATCTGACATAAGAGGACAGATAGCTATGACAATGAATTCAAAAATACAGTTTTCTCTTTCTCCTGTTTTTGATCTTCTCTCAACCGAGCGATCACATCCTGCATTATTTTGTATTATAATGAAGACGTAATATTAGCCCACGGCTATACTTTGACTAAAGACATGTTGCATATTACCTGTTCTAGGAACCTCAAAGCATATTTACATTTGTGTGTAATTTGTGCTACTCGATCATGATATTTGTAGGGTAAGTAGGGCCCAAACATAGAGTCAAGCCCCCAGCCCCCTAAATGTGCATACAGGCCTTAAATAACAAATAGTCCTTATTAAAAATATATATTATTCCTAAGAATTTAAGTTATCTAAGTCAATTTAAGTCAATACGTGTTTACATTTAGGCTATTTCAATGGATTTTATTCAGTCAGTGAAGCCAAATAAATGGGTGACAAATAGCATGCATATACAGACTATTCATTTTACAGGCTCAAAAACTCTTATTTTGAAAAACGATGACAAATCAGAATTAGCACCACCCACAGGACCCAAACAGAATATCAAGTGGTTTTTCTGATTTCCGTGCAAGAACATGAAAACGACAAAAAGTCATAATTTTGTTTTTTCGTTTTTCTGAAAAAATTGGACAGCATTGGATAGAGAAATTAATTTACAAGCTTCCTTACAAAAGGGTGCATAGTCATTATTATCATCATCATCATTATCATCATTATTATAATCATTATTTACAGATTGCATTTCTGGTCTCAAATTGTAGCTTTTTACTCCTTACAATTTATAAATGTATGAATTTCTGTCATGACAGTTATTTTCTATAAACTGAATGTTGTAGCAAAGGTAATAAAGAGAATTTATTAATGAACACATATGATTATGGTGGGTTTAATTTCCTTGATTTCTCTTTTTTGAACCACACTTTCAAAATTAATTCGATTAGACAGTTTTTGTGTAATCCAAACTCAGTATGGAGTCTCCAATGGCTACTTTTCCAAATCAGAGCAGTGGGCATCATTTATGCTGCGCTGCCCGGTGAGCAGTTTGGGGTTTGGTGACTTGCTCAAGGACATCTCAGTTGTGATATTGCCGGCCCGAGACTTAAACCCACAAACCCTAGGGTTAGAAGTCAAACTCTCTAACCACTAGGCCACGACTTTGCCCAGTATCCTTTATCAGGTAACTATAAGATTAGATCGCTTTTTCAAAAGGAGCTCGTAACAACTCCATGTGTGATGTTACACAGCTAAAGTGTTTTTGAAAAGGTTTAAATCAGACACAGATACAAGCTGATGTTTTTATGGTGACCTTAATGAAACTGATATACAGTGACCTCCTCAATTATTGGCTCCCCTGTTTAAGATGTGGTCATGGACTTCTAAAAATTCTCCTTTTTTAAAAAAAATAACACAGTTCCTAGATACCCTGACCAACTTTAGCAACTACAGAAAAATATCAACTAATAAAAAAATCAATAACATTTTTCAGCAGAATTGTTAGGGTTGCCAATAATTGTGGGACACATGATTTCAAGTTTTTTTTTTTTTTTTTTTTTAAATGTGTGATTTTTTTTTTTTTTTTTACCACCAAAGTAATTTACTTAAAAGTTTGGATTTTTCTCTTTTTTTGCATTTGGGTTCTATGCTGTTAAAAAAAAAGGATATTTTTTAGAAGTCCACGACCACATCTTAAACGGGGTTCCAATAATTGTGGAGGGCACTGTATAGTTTGAGACTGTCCTCACACACAGCTATTTTGGATTGAATTCTCTAATGATATCCATCGCAGTGTGCTACAGGGTTTCTCTTTGCTTTTTAAGGATGTACTGATTGGCTTCTTTAATATTTAAAAAGACAAAATTAATGTATATGTCATTATTAACCTATTATGACTTCTTGCTAAATTTCATATATATATATATATATATATATATATATATATATATATATATACCAAACTATTTAATCTTCCAATAATCTTAAGAATGTTAAAAAAATGTTTAATCTTTTTAATTTATTTTGTTAAAGCTTTCATTTAGTATTATTTATATTTATGTTTACATACGCCTGTGAATGGTGCTTTGCATGTAATGCCACTTCTTTGTATGCAATATTTACATTCTCTGTACTTTTATCTTTGGAACCTTGGCATTAATAAAATATAAAAAAAGAAATAATCAATTATCTTTCCGACTCAGACTGCACTGACTGAAACAGGTAGAGTAGAGTAGAGTAGAGGTGAAGTACTTTTGAGCGTGCGCGACTGAACGGAAAAACTCCCCGAGACGACTCGTTCTTCCCGAGTCACATTAAAGATTAGTTTAAAATGACCGAATCGTTCAAATTTCGGGGGGGTGGGGCAAAACATGTAGACATCCCACTGTGATTCATAACACTGATGTTCACTTACTTTTGCTGTTCAGGAGCATCAGAACTCTGGACCAGATTGAGGAACTGGGACAATCTAGACCACAAAACGGGTGAACTGTTTCCAGTTTCTCCAGACTTTATTGAATGGATTTTCCCCATTTCTGTTGCAATCAATCTGTAGTCAATGAAAATGCAATTTCAATACGCATATTGAGAAAATGAAATACTACTATTAATAATAAAAATAAATTAATAAATAAAAATGTTTAGACAAATCTACCTTTACTTAGCCATGTTGCGGCATGAAAGCATTTATCACACAATCATTAATATGAGAATTTGATTAAGAAATACACTCCTAGTGATCCAAAGTGTCAACGGGTTAATAATACTCCACAAGAAGCACTGTGAGTGCATGTGCCTTTTGTATGCATATGTGTGTTTGTGTGTGTGCGGTAATAGCTCAGACCTGTAAACAGACGGCTGTCTAAGCAGTGTGTCATCCAGCACAACTCCTTTGACAAACTCATAGCAGATACCATTGGTAAAACTGCAGTACAGTTCCGGGCCGCAGCCATGTTTGTGTAACACCTGGAACATCTCCATTTCCTTATCTCGGTCCATAAAAAGCTCAGTCATCTGTCCATAAACCCTCACCAGTAAAACAGGGTCTTGCATCAGAGAGCCAACATAGCATCCCATTAATTGGTTAGTGATGCCCTCAGTGAAAGCCTAGGATAATTCAAATAATAATAATTATTATTATTGCTGCAATTAAGAGCCCAAGCACAACAGAGGTAAAATAAACAGCTAAGGAACTTTAAATACTCAGTAAGGGACAGTAGGTGGCGTTGTCAAGTCAAGTCACCTTTATTTATATAGCGCTTTAAGCAAAATACAATGCATCAAAGCAACTGAACAACATTCATTAGGAAAACATTGTCAATAATGCAAAATGATAGTTAAAGGCAGTTCATCATTGAATTCAGTGATGTCATTTCTGTTCAGTTAAATAGTCTCTGTGCATTTATTTACAATCAAGTCAACGGTATCGCTGTAGATGAAGTGACCCCAACTAAGCAAGCCAGAGGCGACAGCGGCAAGGAACCGAAACTCCATCAGTGACAGAATGGAGAAAAAACCTTGGGAGAAACCAAGTGTGTCAATAATGCAAACAGTTAAGGCAGTTCATCATTGAATTCAGTGATGTCATCATCTCAGGTCAGTTTACAAACCTGATTCCAAAAAAGTTGGCACACTGTACAAATTGTGAGTAAAAAAGGAATGGAATAATTTCATCTGTGTGCCCCCCCAAATGGCTCTGTGTTGTGTTTGGGTGATGGTTGAATGAGGAGGACACAAAGATCGTTGTCGTCACAGCGGTGAAGCTTATTTATTGGGCTCTTTATCTGCATCAGCCACTTTTCACAAAGAAAATAGAACTGTTAGTTACTAACATCAAAACTAAAAATGCATATAAAATCATAAAACAAGACAATATAGTTTTAGCTGCCGTTATATATGTATATATGTTAGTTAACATCTTTAACAGCAATATATATCTTCAAATAACATGGATGGCCAATATAATTAAAGAAATATAATATAAAACCAACCTTACCTTTTCATAAGGAAAATAGAACTGAATTAAACAACAGCTCCACCCATGTGAAGAAAGGCTAACTCACACAATGAAATACTCATAAAACACAGCTCCCCCTTAAGGCTGGGAGAAACATATTACATCTTGCCTACATACATACATATATTTATATATATATAAAATATCAAATGTTGAAAGTGAGACATTTTTAAAATGTCACGCCAAATATTGGCTCATTTTGGATTTCATGAGAACTACACATTCCAAAAAAGTTGGGACAGGTAGCAATAAGAGGCTGGAAAAGTTAAATGTACAACCCCAAATCAGAAAAATTTGGGAGAGTATGGAAAACGCAAATAAAAAAAAGAAAGTATTGTAAATATAAATCATGTTTTGTCTGGTCAACTTCATGTCATTTGTAAATATGCATCCTTTCCTGTCATTCAGACCTGCAACACATTTAAAAAAAAAAGTTGGGACAGGAGCAATTTAGGGCTAGTAATGAGGTAAAATGGTAAAATAATGATGTGATTTGAAACAGGTTATGTCAACAGGTGATTGTAATTATGATTTGGTACAAAAGCAGCATCCAAGAAAGGTCTAATCCTTTAGGACCATAGATGGGCCGAGGATCGCCAGTTTGCCAACAAATACGTGAGAAAATTATTGAAATGTTTAAAAACAATGTTCCTCAAATAAAGATAGGAAGAGATTTGGATATTAAAGGATTCAAGGAATCTGGAGGAATTTCAGTGTGTAAAGGAAAAGGGCGCAAGCCTAAGCTGAACAACCGTGATCTCCGATCCCTCAGGCGGCACTGCATCAAGAATCGTCATTCATCTAGAAGCGATATCACCACATGGGCTCAGGACTACTTTGGCAAACCTTTGTCAAGTACCACAATACATAGTTACATCCACAAATGCCAAGTAAAACTGTACTGTGCCAAAAGGAAGCCCTATGTTAACAGTGTCCAGAAGCGCCGTCGACTTCTCTGGGCTCGGAGGCATCTGGGATGGACCATCACACAGTGGAAACGTGTACTGTGGTCAGATGAATCAGTATTTCAGGTATTTTTTGGGAGGAATGGACGCCGTGTGATCCGGACCAAAGAAGAGAAGGATCATCCAGACTGTTACCAGCAACAAGTCCAAAAGCCAGGGTCTGTCATGTTATGGGGTTGTGTCAGTGCCCTTGGCAAAGATAACTTGCACTTCTGTGAAGGCACCATTAATGCTGAAAAGTACATAGAGATTTTGGAGCATAATATGCTGCCTTCAAGAAAGACATCTTTTCCATGGACATCCATGCATATTTCAACAAGACAATGCAAAACTACATTCTGCACACATTACAAAGTCCTGGCTGCGGAGGAAGAGGGTACGGGTACTTGACTGGCCTGCCTGCAGTCCCCACCTGTCTCCAATAGAGAATGTGTGGCACATTTTGAAGCGCAAAATGCAACAACGAAGACCCCGTACTGTTGCCCACCTTAAGACTTGTTTGCAGGAAGAATGGGACAAAATTACACCTGAAACACTTCATCACTTGGTGTCTTCAGTCCCTAAACGTCTTTTAAGTGTTGTGAAAAGGAATGGCAACATTACAAAGTGGTAAATGCTTTACTGTCCCAACTTTTTTTTAAATGTGTTGTAGGTCTGAATGACAAGAAAGGATGCATATTTACAAATGACATAAAGTTGACCAGAGAAAACATGAAATACTTTGTGTTCATATTGTCTGAAATGAAATACAAGTCAAAGTAAATTTAGAAATCACTACTTTTTTTATTTGCGTTTTCCATACTCTCCAAACTTTTTCTGATTTGGGGTTTGTACATATAAGGAACAGCGGGAGGACCAATTTTCAACTTATGTCAATTGGCAACATGATTGGGTATAAAAAGAGCCTCTCAGAGTGGCAGTGTCTCTCAGAAGTAAAGATGTGTTCCTGTAATGTCCTCAAGTGCAAGGATGGGGGTTCAATTCCCCGGGAACACATGATAGGTTAAAATTGATAGCCTGAATGCACTGTAAGTCGCTTTGGATAAAAGTGTCTGCTAAATAGATACATTTAATTGAATTTAATTGAATTTTAAGATGGGCAGAGGATCACCATGCCATCCACCACTGCCGGCTAAAACTCTATATGTCTAAAAAGAAGCCATGAACCAGAAGTGCAGGCATTTTCTCTGGGCCAGGGCTCATTTAAAATGGACTGTGACAAGGTGGAAAACTGTTCTGTGGTCAGACAAGTTCTGTTTTGGAAAACTGGAATGCCATGTCATCCGGACTAAAGAGGACAAAGATAACCCAAGTTGTTATCAGCGCTCAGTTCAGAAGCTTGCATCTCTGATGGTATGGGGTTGCATGAGTGTGTGTGGCATGGGCAGCTTACACATCTGGAAAGGCACCATCAATGCTGAAAGGTATATCCAAGTTCTAGAACAACATATGCTCCAATCTAGATGTTTTCTCTATCTGGGAAGACCTTGCATTTTCCAACATGACAATGCCAGACCACATATTGCATCAATTACAAGATCATGGCTGTGTAGCGTATCAGACCCGAACCAGACAAATTAAAGAGTCGATCAGGACTGTGGTTGAAACACGAGCTGAATTCCTCAGTCGTAAATCATTCCTAGTGCCAGAGTCAGAAGCAATATAACCAACCAACCAACTCTTTCACAGAACAGGTTTCAACATTAACACCACTAGAACAATTATTGACAATTTCAATTCGGAGAAGAGATTGTCAAATTTGGGACAAGTAATCAAGATACAACGGCGGCCAGCACATGTAAACCCATGAGAGTAATAAACAAGATTCTTGGATTGACTTCCCCCCACCTAGCAGAACCAGACTGAAATTCCTAAGGGGACCTCTTAACCTCTGGTCCCCACAGAACATCTTTTGTCAGAGAATGGCACAGAAACTGTCTTTTCTAGATATAGATGGTTCTATGTAACCCACACATTTGACTATCATATAATCACTTTTTTGTATGTCTTTTAATAACTATGGGACAATATCTGATTGGTCAAGACAACATTTGAGGTGTGGCCAGCAGGCCAGTTTAAATACTCAGGACACCATCAAAGGTTGCTTTTTAGTTTTCTTTTAGCTTTGCTTCCTAGCTTTTGCTTTTAGCCTGCTTTTTGCCTTTTTAGAGTTAGCCTGCATGCCTGCTGCTACTTAGCCACGATGAGAAGAAAGACCACCTAGTCTCATTAAACTTTACTTCTGTTCTTTTACTTTAGTTTATTTTCTTTTCCATTTGAGAGTTTTGTGTTCTGAGTAAAGTTTTGCAATACCGTGTCTCCAAGTCGGATCTCGAGTGCCCGTTCAACTTCAACTAGCCCTCATAACTCCACGTCTTCAGCCAACGCACAACCACGGGCTTCCCAAGACGTCACTTCAGTGACTACTGCATTTCCAGCCAATCAACGACATCGGGAAACCCCCTTTCAATGACAACAAAGGGAACCCCTTTACACAGGCAATGCATGTACCTCCAGACTGATCTATACTGGTGTATCTACTATAATTTTAACCTCATTGAGGAACTCAATGCGAGGGTTAATTAAGTGATTGATGGTTGTTCATGTCTATGCAATTTCATGTATTGCTGTAAACTTGGGATTCCACATTTCCATTCTCTTAAACTCATTCTTCTCTAACTTTCTATCTTCCTGCAACTTGTATGAATGTGTAAGTGCATGTGCTTATGTGTTAGATTCGTTTATATGTCTTAGATTTATCTAATAAAGCCTTATTCATATTTAAAAGAGAAGTATCTTGTGTTTTGTGCTTACAAGTTAATGTCTTAAGAAATTGTTGCATGTTTAGTAAAATGTAAGGCACTGTATAATTTTGTTCCCATTATTTGGGCCTTATTAGCCTAAAACATGAAACAAATAAATGAAACCTGCACGATTTAGCTAAATCTTTGAAGTCAGAATCACAGCGCTCCGCTCCGATTTTCCTTCAAACAAACCGATGTAAATTACAAATTCGAGTTAATTGATAAAATCGATTTATTACCCAGCCCTACTTGCTTTCATATAATTGAATAAAAAAAATATGTGCAAGATTTTAACTGCGTGTGTGATGCTGGATGTGCATTTATTCTTATTTGTTTTATCTTCATTACAAATCTTGTTTGGTTTTATTTTGGATAATTGCATGTAAAAAAATCATTTACTTTGTAAGGCATATGCAAAATGTGAATTAATATTCATATTCAAGTGTTTGTGCAAAATGTAGTAATATGCATTATTGACAGGGCGGCGCCGTCTCATCATTTTAATTTTTAGTGATAATTAAAATTAAAATTGTGGTGTCTCACATACATGAAAAAATATATCTACAGAAAGCTTGAAATGTCTTTTAAATGAAAAGGAAAGCATTGTGTAATCTGTGAATGTTGCATTTCTCTTGTCAGAGGGAGCAGCACTGTGAATTTCATCTTGCAGCCAACAAGAAAACATTTGTTTATTAATAAATAATTAAAATGTCTCATCTTTCACAATTATTAGGCTACTTCTGCATGTGCTTTATGGCAAACTTAATGCATGTGCTTGAGGGCAGAATATATTAAGACTTGATTATGTAAATTTAATATAAACCTCTGATTAGTTGAATATAACAAATGAACGACTAGAACCTGCTCAGCAAGTTTGAAACTCTCTTAAGACACTGTCCATATGAAAGAGCAAGAGATTCACCCCTTTATCTCGACCACCATAAGCCATACATAACTACCCCCCAAAAACCCAACCCTCTCCAGCTTAACTGAATACGGTCTGTTTTTTGGCTGTGAGGAACGGTGCGTTTTTATGTTACTGGGCTGAAACATGCCTGCACTCACAGCAGCCTTACTTTTTGTGTTCATTATTTTCTCGCAGCCCATATTATTATTTTCACAAGACCATAATGGCAGTAACAAATTATCAATATATATTTAATCATTATTTTATGAAAATCATTGTTATTTGTGATCATGGGTGTTTGCGGAAGACTTTAAGACCAAGTGGAATCCTCCGTCAGCTGCTCCGCCTCCCAGCGCACGGGACTCTGCTTACAGACGAAGCTTCACCGTCTGCAGTTTTACTTTACTAAATCAGATTGAGGCGAATACAGCTTATTGATCGTGAGCCCAACATTTAGCAAGGCAGGAAAACATTATTAATGCACAATATATATATATATATATATATATATATATATATATATATATATTATATATACATAGCATATTATTAATTCACACATAAGGCATAATCCAAAAATGCAAAGTGTTAGTAATTTGAAAGAAATCAATAATAATAACAGAGTTAATAATAATTATTGCTAAATGCTTGACCGTTCTCATTTTCGCTCTGCATAAGTAACCTGAAGATTTTTTTTTTTTTAACCAAGAGTGAACCGAACTGAAAATTAAATGAAAACATTTAGCATTTTAAAAAAAATATCGCCGTTAATCTATTCTCAAAGTTGGTTTGGGAGCTGGGTCTATACTAAGCAAGCTATGATGACTTTCACCTTGATATTTTATATAACCGACTGGCTGAGGCCAGCCTAAAAAGATGCTCAGGACAGTTGACGGGTCACTGCTGCGCATCGTCATGAAAGCTTATCTTTTTCACGTGTTTTTAAGCCTTACCGCTTGTCGATTTAAACATTAAACAAACATTAAACAAGAGAAAGGCGTCTCAAAACACTTGAAAATCGAATTTGCTTATTTTTGCTCTTGTGCCAACAAATACATGTGGTCATGTATTACATGTAAATACAAAATATGTCAAAATATCCACTTTTTTCAAATTATGCTAGAAAAAACTGTCAGTTATTTATTAAGTAAAAAGTACACAGTTGAGGAAAAAATTGGATGTGTATTATATTGGATGTGTTCGTCGTCTCTTAAAGGGGGGGTGAAATGCTCGTTTTCACTCAATATTCTGTTAATCTTGAGTACCTATAGAGTAGTACTGCATCCTTCATAACTCCAAAAAGTCTTTAGTTTTATTATATTCATAAGAGAAAGATAGTTTGTACCGATTTTTCCCGGAAAAACATGACCGACTGGAGGCGTGACGTGTGGGCGGAGCTAAAGAATCACGAGCGCGAGTAGGCTTTTGCGTTGAGAGCGTTTGAAAGCTGTGACATTATCGTGAGGAAAAAACCATCATCCAAAACAAACCATGGCTAACAGTCAGATTCAGCTGTTTATTTATGATCCAGAATCAGATCCCGAGGCTAAAACTGAACGAGAGCAGCAGCAGCAATGACTCGCTCCGAGCGGGGCTCGAACCCGGGTCTCCGGCATTGGAGGCGGACGCACTAACAAGGAGGCAGAGATATTTTAAGCAGTTTTACTCACCGCCTGCGGTTCCAACACACGATCGTGACCCTTTTTCGTTGGGATTGCATCATCCTTAAGAAATAAACGATATGCAAATCCGTCGTCAAACTGGGCCTTGTTTGTAAAACAAGCATCTTCGAAATGCAGGGAACAAACACAAACACTTGCACAACTATGTTAATGCTCTGTAAAAATAAACTCCATCCACTGGTCCCTTAATGCTGTTTCTCTTTTGGTAATCTGTGCAGGGTTGTCTTGCCCTGGCAACCAAAAACACACTTCTTTTGTGACATTTGGCGGCGCTCTCGCTCTGATCAGTGAAGTCTGTTGTGCTCTCAGTGCTCTGCTATACGGGAGCGTGCGCTCTTCCGGCAAATGTGCCCTCAGGACCCATATAAGGAAATTCCGCTCCATCTAACGTCACACAGAGCCATACTCGAAAAAAACTTTCCGAAACTTGTGGCAAACCTAGCTACTGGCTGCTGTAATGTTAATCCAAGAAAATTAAAATGAAAATCACTCACTGCTCTTGACTGAATTACTTTGTAGTTTTAACAGTCAAACCAAAAATTATTCAGACACCAGATATCATATATATATATATATATATATATATATATATATATATATATATATATATATATATATAGCAAAACTGTAATAATGTGAGAAATGTTGAAGGTGTCTGAATAAATGTAGGTTTGATTGTATATTTCCTTTTTACATTGAAGATTATCCAGTGCTATTTTACATTTAATTATTTAGTTTCTTTACCTTGAAACCTACGAACTTGAAAAAGACTAAATAAAATAAATAAAAATAAACGAACATACAAATTAAACAATTTCAAACAGGGCCCACTGGTACAACCTTCACCGGGGCCCCGCTGACCCCAGCTACGGCCCTGCTCACGCCTGTTTCACACATACAGCTATGGTCCTGCTCACGCCTGTTTCACACATACTCCGTCTGCAGTGCGTATGCAGTCCGTGTACGTTACGTATGTGGTGCAGCACAGACTCGATGTGCTTTCACACAGTATGCGTTTCATTTAATTCATTCAAAACTATGGTTGAAGAAAATAATCAAAATCAAGAAGAGGAAACATGGGCAACTGTTGTCTCGAAAAAAGAAGATAAATGGAGCTGAAATGGTGAAAGGAAGGACTAAACAACAACAGAAGGTACAAGATAAAGCAAAGGATTATTCAAATGGAAAAAAAGAGACAAGAGAAAAGTCAAAAAGATTAAATGATAAATAAGTTGAGAGGTAAAATGAGATACCAGAGAGAGTACTGCGTATGCTGACAATGAATGTGCAAAATCCGGAAACATTAACTGTTATGATGATAATTAAAGCTGTAGAGTACAAAACTGGAATTGGCAAATTATGTGGACTAAGGAAAAATACTGATTTTGAATGTGAACACATTTTGGAGAAAGAAACAGACTTTGAACATATATTAGAAGGAACTAATGGGCAAATGTGTGAAATAAGGAAGCTTTGTGCAACAGAATGGATGGTTTCTTTTCTAAATTTGCCAAATTTTATAAGTGATGAGGAAGTACTGCAAAAATTAACAAGCTGTTAAAACACCGATACTACCTCTGAGAAGGAGGTTTTACCCTGGGATAACGGTGGCAGATGGAACAAGGTTTAACAGAGTAACAGAGTAAAATTTCCAAAGGACTGATTCATATAATACAAGGATTGAAATTGAAATCATACTCTAGATTTAATACTGTCACATGAATTGATGTTGATAGTGTTTAAATTATGCAGCCAAGTTATGATATCTCAGATCATTATTTAGTTTTGTACAAACTTCATATAGCCAAAATTGTAAATTCTACTTCTTGTTACAAGTATAGAAGAACCATCACTTCTACCACAAAAGACTGCTTTTTAAGTTATCTTCCTGATGTATCCAAATTCCTTAGCATATCCAAAACCTCAGGACAACTTGATGATGTAACATGGTGTTAGCTTTCACTGTTATGCTGATGATACTCAGCTCTAGATTTCTTCGTGGCCCGGTGAAACACACCAATTTGAAAAACTAATGGAATGCATTGTCGATATAAAAAACTGGATGACGAGTAATTTCTTACTGCTAAATTCTGAAAAAAACAGAGGCGTTAATTATAGGACCTAAAAACTCTGCTTGTGATAACCTAGAACACTGTCTAAGACTTGATAGTTGCTCTGTCAATTTATCATCAGTTAGGAACCTAGGTGTGCTATTTGATGGCAATCTTTCCTTAGAAAGCCACGTTTCTAGCATTTGTAAAACTGCATTTTTCCATCTCAAAAATATATCTAAATTACGGCCTATGCTCTTCAATGTCAAATGCAGAAATGTTGCATTTATGACCTCAAGGTTAGATTATTGTAATGCTTATTTGGGTGGTTGTTCTGCACGCTTAGTAAACAAACTACAGCTAGTCCAAAATGCAGCAGCAAGAGTTCTTACTAGAACCAGGATGTATGAGCATATTAGCCCGGTCCTGTCAACCCTGCACTGGCTCCCTATCAAACATTGTATAGATTTTAAAATATTGCTTATTACTAATAAAGCCCTGAATGGTTTAGCACCTCAGTATTTGAATGAGCTCCTTTTACATTATAATCCTCTACGTCCGCTACGTTCTCAAAACTCAGGCAATTTGATAATACCACAGTGTGTGAGTGTGAGTGCGTGTGCTTATGTGTTAGATTAGCATATATGTCTTAGATTTATCTAATAAAGCCTTATTAATATTGAAAAGAGAAGTATCTTGTGTTTTGTGCTTACAAGTTAATGTCTTAAACTGCCGATCTTGTTACTGTGCTAATTAATAGTGTTTTCACTATACTTTGGATATTATTATTCAGTGCAGATTTGATGTTAAACGGCTTGTTCAGTGAATCGCAGGGCATCTTAGTGATCAGCCGTGAATCTGTTCAAATTCCCATTAAAATCTTAAATGATTCCCTTTGAGCTAAATTGACCTGTTTCCCTTACAGCTGGGTAGAAGAAGGATCCGGTTACTGAAATGGGCAGCAGTCCAGATCTTTCACCCATTGAAAACATTTGGCGCATCATATAGTGGAAGATGCAAGAACGAAGACCTAAGACAGTTGAGCACCTAGAAGCCTGTCTTAGACAAGAATGGGAACATTCCTATTCCTAAACTTAAGCAACTTGACTCCTCAGTCCCCAGATGTTTGCAAACTGTTAAAAAAAAAAAAAAAAAAACAAGAGGGGATGTCACACAGTGGTAAACATGGCCTTGTCCAAATTTTTTTGAGATGTGTTGATGCCATGAAATTTTAAATACACTTTTTTGTCATCTATGTGGTAATCTGAATAAAATGTAGAAATTTGAAACTTCCACATCATTGCATTCTGTTTTTATTCACAATTTGTACAGGATCCCAACTTTTCTGTTATCAGGTTTGTAAATAGTATTAGTGAAATATTTTGCAATCAAGTCAACGATATTGCTGTAGATGAAGTGACCCCAACTAAGCAAGCCAGAGCAAACCAAAACTCCATCGGTGACAGAATGGCGCCCACCTAGCGCGACGGCAGTGTTGACAGCTGCAATCCCCCTGTCACTCAAGTGGCTACGCCCTTAATTATGCAGAACTTTAAGTCTTAATATGATTTAAATGGATGAGTTATAAAAAATCCCCCCCCCCCCCCTCACAGTTGTCATGAAGGGCAAAATTAGCTATTTAGACCAAAATCATTTTTTGTAAAATTGGGCATTTTAACATGGGGAGTCTATGGGACTGACTCCCTTTTGCAGCCAGCCTCAAGCGGCCAGTCGATGAATTGCAATTTTAGTCACTTCCTTAATGGCCTCACGAGAGAGAGCGGGAGGTTGGCGCTCGGTCTAAACATTCCATAGCTCTTTCATTTTTTCATTTCTCTGTTTTCGCCGGAACAGAGACTGATCTACAAATACGAGAAAGAAATGAAGAAAGTAAACCAATTCAGAAAGATAAGGCGGAAGAAAGGGGACCTTACAGGAACAAGCTCACACCAAGCACAAAACAGCGGTGTTTGGAGAAGCTCTCAGGCATCCAAAATATCGACCCATACGAGCTCCCTGCAGCGGCACCGAGAACTGGACCATTTACCTCCATGCACACATATGGATATTGTGAATTATATTGTTTACGATGCAAGTCACCTTGCATTCACACTGTTAATGGCTTTAACCTAACCAGGACATTTACATCTTGCAATCACACATTTAACTACCCTAGCTAAACCAGAACTGGTTTGTCCACTTTGCAGCACTTTTGCTGGTACAATATGTGTCACTGGGCTAAAATCAAATTACAACTAAACATACACAGCTTTAGCCTACATCATTAAAATCTAGTCTTTATGAAACAGTGGCAGTTATTTAAGTTACTTTGTCATTTTGTTTACACATCTTTCATAGTCAAAACATTATTGTTTTTAAAGAGCCGTTTGTGAGCCTCTTTTCAGTGAGCTGAGTCAAACGAGCCGGCTCACGAAAAAGAGCCGAAATACCCATCACTACAGTTTGTTGATACTCAGAGCTACTGTGATGAGCCCGCAGTGAAACAGCCAATCAGAGCAGAACTCCTGATTACTATTCATGACCCTTCCAAATAAAGTAAAAACAGACCATTTCATTCTAGGGCCAATTTCTAGGGTTGAAAATGGACCTGTAAAACCATCTTGGCCCGGTTCCCCAAACCGTTCTTATCGCTAAGTAGTTCCATCAGTGATTGATCAGGCGTAGGCTACTATCGCGAAAGGGAGACGCGGCCATAAACGTGCAGGTTATAGTGGACCACAGGGGTGTGATCTCCGACCTGGTGGCAAGGTCCAGCAAAACTTCAAGTTCCTCTGACGAGAAGCTTGGTGCCCTTTGTTACGTTGCTTCCCCAGCATATTCTGTATCTTACTCTCTATTCATTGTAGATATGTTGCTTTTTATTAAAAACATAAAACAAATGCATTCAATACCGCATTAAACAGAAGTAACTGCAACTGCATGCCAATCAGTTCTGATTGTAAAGTACCTTACCAGTAATATAAAAGTGTATTATATAATTTTTAGAAGTCGTTAAACCCATGTCAAGAAGCGACACAAGTGGCACAACGGGATAAGGATGGTGGATGATTAGCGAGGGACACCCGGTTCGTCTAACTGTCACAACATATCGTGTGAACATATTACTGACCATTTAATAATTTAATTTATAGTCTATATTCTACTGATAATTTAAACTATGTTAAAATAAATGTTACTGTAATAATTTGAGGAATGTATCATTTGTATAGAACGTATTGTCTTTATTAAAGCTGTATTGCACCTTTGCGTGAAGTGGAAAATAGATTCCTGAGCAATCGATGCCAACTAATTCAGCACCCTCACTTTGGACAGCGCTCTTGTAACATCGGACGTAAGAGGCAGCGTGCTAAAAAACTTCCTAAGGGACACTTCTGGAACACTCTTAGGAACATAAACAACTTTGGTAAGATATATCTTTCGAGGTCTTCTTAGCGCGCTAAGAGTGAGTGTTATCGGGAAACCGGGCCCTGGAAATTTTAAATGCCCTTAAATAAGCCACATACCCTCTATGTAGATATCAGAGACAATTTTAAAATATAATTTCAACAAATTCTAGGGCACCTTTAATAACATTTGCACCAGTATAGCCAGAATAAGGAGATATTGTGTACTTCCGTTTGGATGCTCCTGTGGGAGTGTGCGTTGCCTTCTGTAAAGCAGTTGTTGGAGAGGGAATCTCTGGTGCTGATTGGCTGGCAGTCGGTCGTTGACGCGTTCTGAGGGATAGCACTCGATGGTGAGTGGTTGGTTCAGGGCCGGCCCGCGGCATAGGCGGTATAGGCAAATGCTAAGGGCGCCACTCATCCATAGGGGCGCCAGAATGAGTGAACAAGTGTTTTTTTTTTTTTTTTTTTTTACATATTTTTTTTATAATAGGCTACTATTTAAAAACCATTAATTCGAAATACTACCAAATGAAGCAAAAAAAAATAAAAATTCCGGCTCTTCAATCTTCCCCCGCCCATCGAGTGCTTGAAGTGCGTCAGAAACAGAGTGCGCGCACGATCAGTTGTTGGTAATTTGTTGTGTAGCGTGCCCGAGGCCGCATCCAATGTACAGCACTGCTTTTGTTAACACACAGCTCGTAGAAACGGGCCTGGCAGCTCGCGCCAGTTCTAGACACGGTGAAAGTTTCCTGATTGTGACGGAAGGCCGAATTTACATGACTGTGATTTTGTACAACATGTCAGTTTTAAGACGCATTTTTTATTATCACTTTTTTATTAATGTTTTACTCTACAGTTGTGCAGTTTTGGGGGGATACAGTACAGGCCAAAAGTTTGGAAACATTATGGGGTTAAGTGAGGTTAACTAAAGTTCGGGAGCAGGGCCACGCCTCAAAAAATCACCTGACTTCCAAACCTCCATATATACGGGGCCTCCTCACACCACTCTGCTAGTCTCGTTCTCGAGAAGGACAGGTGTACTTGCCTGGTCTGAACGGTGCGCTGTTTGATTCATCGTCACTGACAACACTCGACGATCACCTCTCATCATTCTGATCACAGTCTCTTTCATTCTGATCACAGTCTCTTCGCGTTCGCGTTCGATCATCCACATTCTGGGTCTCGAGCGCCCACTCACACACTCATCTCAGGCAGATCCTGAGCCCAACCTCCTTGCTCTCCGTCAGTGAGATCTGCGGGCCGAATTCGCCATCTTCATTAGCGCGGTGAACGCCGAAACTGAATTCCCGCTCCCGTCGCGGCCCCTCGCTCACGCTTCCTCAGCGCTCTCATTGCACATCTTCTAGAATCCAGAGCCAAAGACAACTGAACCACGGGTCGCCTTCAACACGCTCTTAAATCCAAGGTATCCAGTTCAATCGTGCAGATAACAAACAGTTATTTTAACTATATTGAGTTCAATTAAACTTCTGTCATAAACTTTGAGCCCCCCAGCACTTCCGGCAACTCTACTCTCCGTCACGTCCCTTGAATTCTCCTCCACAGCATCAAACCACAGCGCCCCCTAGCGGCAGGCAAGACGTAATTTCACCTACTCTCATTCAAGTGAAAGTGAAAGTGACATTCAGCCAAGTATGGTGACCCATACTCAGAATTTGTGCTCTGCATTTAACCCATCCGAAATGCACACACACAGAGCAGTGAACACACACACACACACACACTGTGAGCACACACCCGGAGCAGTGGGCAGCCATTTATGCTGCGGCACCCGGGGAGCAGTTGTGGGTTCGATGCCTTGCTCAAGGGCACCTAAGTCGTGGTATTGAAGGTGGAGAGAGAACTGTTCATGCACTCCCCCCACCCACAATTCCGTCCGGCCCGAGACTAGAACTCAAAACCCTTCGATTGGGAGTCCGACGCTCTAACCATTAGGCCACGACTTCTCGACTTCAATCAATCTCTCTTCTCTATGCTCACATTTCGTTTATAACTCCTCTCACAAACATCCTTTCATCCCAACATCCATTCCTATACCCTTCCTTTCAGCTGATTAAAGCAATACGGCTCACAGCCCAAAGACATGCAGGCTGGTCAAATTGAACAGTCTAAATTGTTCCCCCCTTGACTCATATGTATTAAAGACTTGTGCACGGATTGATTTTATGTATTAACTGATTTTGCCATGACATATAGCCTCATATGCTGGTATGGCTTAATAAGTAAATAGAAACTATCAGAAATACGGCTCCATGTTTTCTAATAATTTTCTACAGCTACTTCTAAATTCCAGATGCCCATTCACTGTCCCTCACGCCACCCAAAACTAAAGGAGTGACATGTCTTCTGTATTCTTTAGTCTTCACTCATGCAGACCAGCCGGTCTCCCTTCAACCTCCAATTCTATTTAAATCTTCTTTTCATTCTCTACCTCCCAACCTCCCTCCCTCCCCGCATCTTCCAACACGCCCCACTCACAAACATCCTTTCATCCCAACATCCTTTTTCCACCCTAACTTCAGCTGGTTACAGGAATATGGCCCTGTGTTTCTAATTATCTAACTAATCTGACAAGCACCGTGTCATAATGTTGTTACTTCTGCCCAAATAGCATTGTTAAATCTGCAGCTATCACCACCGCCACCACCACAGCGGTACCTCAGGTGGATGACCTCACAACTAACAACAGCACCACCTCTACAGTGCCCTCTACAGTGCCTGGGCCAGCGGTCCCAGCGAGCCTGCAGTTAACTACAGCACCACCAGAAGCGCCTCAGGTGAAATGATCATACAGCTACAACAGCACCGCCATCAGCGCTTCAGGTGAAACGATCATACAGCTACAACAGCACTGCCATCAGCGCTTCAGGTGAAACGATCATACAGCTACAACAGCACCGCCATCAGCGCCTCAGGTGGAACGATTATACAGCTACAACAGCACCACCAGCAGCGCCTCAGGCGAAATGATCATACAGCTTCAACAGCACCACTAGCAGCGCCTCAGGCGAAACGATCATACAGCTACAACAGCACTGCCATCAGCGCTTCAGGTGAAACGATCATACAGCTACAACAGCACCGCCATCAGCGCCTCAGGTGGAACGATTATACAGCTACAACAGCACCACCAGCAGCGCCTCAGGCGAAACGATCATACAGCATCAACAGCACCACTAGCAACGCCTCAGGCGAAACGATCATACAGCTACAACAGCACCGCCATCAGCGCCTCAGGTGGAACGATTATACAGCTACAACAGCACCACCAGCAACGCCTCAGGCGAAACGATCATACAGCTACAACAGCACCGCCATCAGCGCCTCAGGCGAAACGATCATACAGCTACAACAGCACCGCCATCAGCGCCTCAGGCGAAACGATCATACAGCTACAACAGCACCGCCATCAGCGCCTCAGGTGGAACGATTATACAGCTACAACAGCACCGCCATCAGCGCCTCAGGCGAAACGATCATACAGCTACAACAGCACCGCCATCAGCGCCTCAGGTGGAACGATCATACAGCTACAACAGCACCGCCATCAGTGCCTCAGGTGGAACGATTATACAGCTACAACAGCACCACCAGCAGCGCCTCAGGTGAAACGATCATTCAGCTACAGCAGCACCGTCAGCCGTGCCTCAGGTGGAACGATCATACAGCTACAACAGCACCGCCACCAGTGCCTCAGGTGGAACGATCATACAGCTACAACAGCACCGCCATCAGTGCCTCAGGTGGAATGATCATACAGCTACAACAGCACCGCCATCAGTGCCTCAGGTGGAACGATCATACAGCTACAACAGCACCGCCATCAGCGCCTCAGGTGGTAGATCATACAGCTACAACAGCTCCACCAGCAGCGCCTCAGGTGAAATGATAATTCAGCTATAACAGCACCTTCAGCAGCGCTCCAGGAGGAATGATAATTCGGCTACAAAAGCACCGCCAGCAGTGCCTCAGGTGAAATTATCATACAGTAACTACAGCTCTGCCAGCAGTGCCTCGGGTGAAACGATCATTCAACTTCAACAGCACCGCCACCAGCGCCTCAGGCGAAACGATCGTTCAGCTACAACAGCACCGCCAGCAGTGCCTTAGGTGAAACGATCATACAGCTACAACAGCACCGCCATCAGCGCTTCAGGCGAAACGATCATACAGCTTCAACAGCACCGCCTCACATAAAACGATAATTCCGCTACAGCAGCAACACCACCACAGCAGAGCCTCAGGTGAACGATCACACAGTTAACAACCGCTCCATCTAGACCTCAGCGGGAGGGGCCCGCAGCCATCTGCACCACCTCAGCAGCGCCTCAAGTGGACGAACATGCTCCTAACAACAGCATTGTTACCTTATTCAGGCTAAGGTTAGTCAGTGAGAGCGCACAGTCCTAAGTGCATGTGTAAGACTGCTGACTGTTTCTATAGCAACCAGGAAGCTTCTAATAGCAACTCCAGTGACGTGCAGTGTTTGGCTCTTTCATTCAGAAGGTGGGGCTTCCTGTGATTTAAGCGACCTATTGAGCATTGCATGTTCTTTACTGTTGCTCACACAGACCAGCCGGTCTCCTTCAACCTCCAATTCCATTTCCAAACCTCTTTCCATTTCAACCCCTCCCTGCATCTTGCAACACACCCCACTCACAAACATCCTTTCATCCCAACATCCCTTCTTCCACCCTTCCTTTCTCCCTACCTTCCCTACCTCCTCCCCCTCCTATCCTCTCATCCCAGCATCCCTTCTTCCACCCTTCCTCTCTCCCTACCTTCCCTACCTCCTCCCCCTCCTATCCTCTCATCCCAACATCCCTTCTTCCACCCTTCCTCTCTCCCTACCTTCCCTACCTCCTCCCCTCCTATCCTCTCATCCCAACATCCCTTCTTCCCCCTTCCTCTTTCCCTACCTTCCCTACCCCATCCCCTCTCATCCTCCACCCCTTCCCCACTCAAGACATCCTTTCATCCCATCATCCTTTCTTCAGCAACTGTCAGGGCCGCCTCTCTTCTACAGGCGCCTCCACACCTGTGCATTCCGTGATGGAGCCACGTGAGAAACTCCTGCCCTCATAACCCTACGATACCAGCAGACTGACTTGCAAAGCGCCTCCGCACTCCTATCAAGAACCTGACATAGTCGACAGGCCACTAGCTAGAAGAGCTGTATACGGATGCAATACCTAAGTAGACTTCAGCAGTTTATATGGTGGCTGCCCGGTTGATTCTGAACAGCCTCCGGAATTCAGTTCCTACAATTCACAGTCAAGAGCAGTCTCCACAGCATTATGAAATGTGTCCCATAGTCATAATATAACATCCTTGGGGGTTTGAATAGTCCAATTCTACTCATCTGCTCAGACGATGCAGTAGAAATTGGAAACATAAACAAGGGACGATTATGTTTGGCAGTTATGCAATTCATGCACAGGCCAACTTAATCTACTCAACAAAAACTCCTCCTCCGAGCAACTCCTATACCACGACTCCTTAATCTCGTAAACCGACTCTCGTCTCGTTTCCCATTCCAGAAGTTAGACTTGGCTCCGGAATAAATCATGCATCTCTCGCCGGTCATACCACTGACCAAATAGGCTTCCCAAGAAGCCATTCTTAATCGCCTTGCTCCAAGCATGATCTTCACGATACCTCTCCGGCCGGAACTGTCTCAAAGCTTCCTTCCCATCAACTGACCCACTGTATATCTTCAACTTAACATCTCACTCTCATTCCTTCCTAAGATCCCCACATGCATTTAAACCTACTTGAGGGATCAACTATTCCTTCGAATAACCACTGGCTGCGATTGCCCAGCTTCTCTCTTTCCAACACATTCATATTTAAAGGCTTTCGAAAAACAGAAACCCATGTTAACCATCTAACGCCTGAACTAATCAGCCTTTGCATCCTCTCCGTACGAACAGGCTTGAGCTCACATATCTCAACTCTTCCCAACTTTGGGGGTCCTCATTGTCTGGCCTAAATATACGCTAGAGACGGTACCCCCACCCTGAGTCTCCCTGAGCCATCATTTCAAGATTCCCTGATCAACCTGACCATCATCCCATTCCCTCGACCCCTTCATCCTCTTTCTACTCTTCCCCAGTTGCATAGCTGGTTTGTGGCGTGGTCCTAGCTAGTGAAATGGGCTTAAGTGAGGTTAACTAAAGTTCGGGAGCAGGGCCACGCCTCAAACAATCACCTGACTTCCAATCCTCCATATATACGGGGCCCCCTCACACCACTCTGCTAGTCTCGTTCTCGAGAACCCACCCTTCCCTCCCTTTCTCATCCATTCAACCAACCTTATCCCACATTATATTTCTATCAGGTTGTATCAGGGGGTCCTCATTGTCTGGCCTAAATATACGCTAGAGACGGTACCCCCACCCTGAGTCTCCCTGAGCCATCAATTCAAGATTCCCTGATCAACCTGACCATCATCCCATTCCCTTGACCCCTTCATCCTCTTTCTACTCTTCCCCAGTTGCATAGCTGGTTTGTGGCGTGGTCCTAGCTAGTGAAACTATTTTTAATGTTTTTGAAAGAAGTTTCTTCTGCTCATCAAGCCTGCATTTATTTGATCAAAAATACAGAAAAAATGTAATATTGTGATATATTATTACAATTTAAAATAATTTGTTTTCAATTTATTATACTTTAAATTATAATTATTTCTGTGATGCAAAGCTGAATTTTCAGCATCATTACTCCATTCTTCAGTGTCACATGTGACATCCAGTCTATCACATGATCCTTTAGAAATCATTCTAATATGATGATTTATTATGAGTGTTGGAAACAGTTCTGCTGTAATGTGTGTGTGTGTGTGTGTGTGTGTGTGTGTGTGTGTGTGTGTGTGTGTGTGTGTGTATATATATATATATATATATATATATATATATATATGTATATATATGTATATATATATATATATACAGTATGTATATATATATATATATACATATATATATATATATATATATATATATATATATATATATATATATATATATATATATATATATATATGCTAAATCATGAACACAATGACAGCGTGAAATGGGCTGTGATGCAAGGGGCGCCAGGTAAAATCTTGCCTAGGGCAGCAAATTGGTCAGGCCCCGGGGTTGGTTGGCTTTGCCGGGTGGTGCTTCATTCGCGAGACTTCCTGGATTGTGGGTTGCTATGCAACAGAGTTTCCTTTGAGTCTGGAGCGACTCTGAGAGGGTTTTCTTTGATGTTCAACGAAGGATATTAAGAAGGAGTTGATGAGTTTTGAGTGATCTCTTGGTGGTTTGAAGAGTATGTAAGCATAAACGCTGGATGATGGAAAGGTCAGCACAAGACATAAGCAAGAGCAAAGTCACTGCAAAAGCAGGGGAAAAAGCAAAGCATAGCTGCTTGTCATTGGGTTATAAGGTTGTCCAGCTAACCAGTCCTTCCTAGTGTGACATCCAATCAGATATTGTCTTGGGCGGGACCTATGCCCCGTTCAGCTATGTTCAGTTTCTTGCATGTAATTAGCATAATGTCCACATTTAGTTAAATGCTTTACTAAACAAACTTAATAGTTTAAATATGGTGCATCCTACACACATCTACTTTATATCAAATTTCTAGAAATCATTTACCCATCAAGTAGGAACCAAAATACATATACTTCCCATAG
Source organism: Carassius auratus (assembly GCF_003368295.1). NCBI lineage: Eukaryota > Metazoa > Chordata > Actinopteri > Cypriniformes > Cyprinidae > Carassius > Carassius auratus. The sequence goes on from NC_039267.1 coordinate 23,156,637, forward strand.
TTGAGGTTGAAGTAAATAAGGATTTAGCTGTGATAAGTGTTTAACACACAAAATTTACTTGAGTAATATAAAGCATGCATAATACAGGGAATACACATGTATGAGGCAACTTCTGGTGATTAGTTCCTATAACTGAGGTAGAAAACCCTATGAATAGGCTGGAATGAAAGTTAAACACACAGAAAGAATTCCACAGGTTAAATAAAACATACATGATACTTAAGATATATGTGAGGTAAATACTGGTAATCAATTCAGCTTATTGGAAACAATTTTTGAGAGTTGTTTGTATTAAACCACAAGTGGGTTAATTTCAGTCTATTGGTTTTGGAGACAAAAGTCTCTGGAATTTACAGCTGCAGAAAGGAGGTGTTCCCTGGTTTAAGGTTTGTGGTGATCCTGGGCCATTGTTATCAAATAGCACACCTAGGTTCCTAACAGATGACGAAGAATTGACAGAGCAACCATCAAGTCTTAGACAGTGTTCTAAGTTATTATATGCAGAGTTTTTAGGTTATTTTCTCAGTTATTTTCAGAATTTATCAGTAAGAAATTACTCATCATCCAGTTTTTTACATCGACTTTGCATTCTGTTACTTCTTCTAATTGGTATGTTTCACCGGGCTATGGATAAATATAGAGCTGAGTATCATCATCATAACAGAGAATGCTAACATCATGTTTCCTGATGATATCTTCCAAGGGTAACATGGAAAGTGTGAAGAGTAACGGCCCTAGTGCTGAGCCTTGAGATACTCCATACTGCACTTGTGATCGATATGATACTCCTTCACTCACTGCTACGAGTTGATGCCGGACATTAAGTAGGATTTAAACCATGCTAAAACACTTCAGGATTAAAATCATGCTATTCCACTTCCATTAATGCCAACAAAGTGTTCTAGTCTATGAGTTTATGACTTAAGCTGTGAACTTTTTTAATGTGGCTGACACTCCCTCTGAGTTCAAACAAACCAATACCCCGGAGTAATTCATGTACTCAAACAGTACACTGACTGAACTGCTGTGATGAACACCGAGCCGAGCCAGATAATGAACAATAGACTGACTCGTTCACGAGTGAAGAACCGGTTGCATCGGTGTTCGGATCACCAGTAGTTCTTTCGGACAGTTCGATTCAATAAACCGGTTGAAGAAAACGGTTCACCAGTTCTTTTGCGCTCGACGTAATGGCGTCATTTGCGATGATTGCCCTTGATTCAAGCCTTCGGTTTACCCGTACCCATAACACTAGCACAGAATCAGTTCAGAATCAATCACCAAAAGAATCAGTTCAGTTCAGACGCTCGGTGTGTCGGTCTGCTTCACGCTGAATCACACATGCGCAGTATCATCAGCTCCTCGGTTCACGAATCGGACGCGTCTGACAGAGACGGTTCTTCACTCGTGAACGAGTCAGTCTATTGTTCGTTATCTGGCTCGGTGTTCATCACAGCAGTTCAGTCAATCTACTGTTTGAGTACGTGAATTACTCCGGGATATTGGTTTGTTTGAACTCAGAGGGAGTGTCAACCACATTAAAAAAGTTCACAGCTTAAGTCATTTGTGGATTAATGCGTATAAGAGATGCGAACCGTTTAAAACGATTCAGTTCGATTAGGTGAAATGAATTATTCGTTTGCGAACCGGAAATCCAGCTGCTTTGATTTGAACTCTCTCTCACACAGACACGGAAGAGAAGACAATGCTGAATAAAGTCGTTGTTCTTGCTATTTTTGGACCAAAATGTATTTTCGATGCTTCAAAAAATTCCAACGGACCCTCTGATGTCACATGGACTACTTTGATGATGTTTTTCTTACCTTTCTGGACATGGACAGTATACCGTACACAGAGCTTCAATGGAGGGACTGAGAGCTCTCGGACTAAATCTAAAATATCTTAAACTGTGTTCCGAAGATAAAAGGAGGCCTTACATGTTTGGAACAGCATAAGGGTGAGTTATTAATGACATAATTTTCATTTTTGGGCGAACTAACCCTTTCAGGAAATATGAGATATGGACTATGAATGCTATTTGTGCCATAAACAATTTTTATTGCTAAAATTATACAGTATCCTTGTTATGTTTTAGCATAAATATATAAAAATAAAAATCCCTAAAAAACAAACTGTTTAAAATCTCAGATAATTATTTTAGAATGAAATTGGTCTCATTCTTTTCCATTGGCCCAATAGTATTTCACTTGTTTTAAACAATTCAAATTAAATTAAATTTATGCAGTTTTGCTGATAAGGTGAACATATTTTAGTTATTTTTAGCCCATATCTTATGTAAATAGAATTGTCTGACTCGGCGCATCACTGACAAAGTACCCTATTTTAAAAAGAAAACATGCAAATTACCTTTTTTTTCAAGTTGTATCCTTCAAATACAGTGGGGATTTTTCATAATTTTGTAGAGATGACTGCAGCTGCGGTTGTACAAAAACTTTTTTGTTTTTTAATCATGACTTGATTAATTATCTTAGCAGTGTGAAAAGCAAAACTGTTATTCAAATTAAAAATAAGGTTCCTACAGAAAGCAAGCTAAGAATATTTCATATCACTGAAGTAGTCAATGACTTTCAGTGGGAGTTCTGCACATGTAAAGTTTTCCATTATAATAACTGAAGCTGTTTACATCGCAGAACTAATCTTACCTGCACTTTGTTTACACTTCCAACTTAACCCATTACCTGGACAGCTGCCTCTGCTCTTTCTACATTGCTGGACTGACTGTTAAGGCAAAGCTGTTCAGTGAAGGTCCTCAAGGGTGCTTCGTATAATTTGTGAAGTGGGTGCTGATGAGAATTGGATCCAGAGCCTCATGTAACATCTGACCAGGTGCGAGAGCAGGGGAATTCACACACAGTGGAAGTAACAGTGGAGAACAAGGGGCATGGAGAAAAGCCCTGCCCACTGCACTACCACTGGGGATGAGCTGTCACTGGACTTAGAGGTTTTTGATTTGTATGCTGATATGGCTCCACTTATTCATCCTTCATCATCGTCAGTTTGCCCCATTATGGCTCTTTTATCCTCTGCCAAGCTGTCCGCACATCTTACCATTCCCTCAGCTCATCCTGCTTTTCATCTGTGGTTTGGAGTCACTGCGGGACTGTCAGTCTCCAGCTCCATCGAGGTCAGAGGATCCTTGGTCTCCACTTCCGACCTCTGTTGAGGACTTTACCCTTGGCTCATCAAACCATTGGCTCCACCATGGGCCACATTCATTACTGTAGTATGGGTCCTGCCTGTCTTCTCCCTGGATCCTTCCTCTGTCTTCTCCACCATGGTTCTTCCTGTCACCACCTTCTTGTTATCCCTGGCTTTTGTCTGCTCAACATCTTCCTCCAGAGTCCCTGCCCTCCCTCCTCAGTTGGACCCCTTTCTGTTATCTTTGGCAAGTTCCATTTACCTAGTTTCCTGAGTTTGCCCTTGATTACTTGAATTAGTTCACCTGTTTCTTGTCAATTATCCTCATTTTGCATGTTTATTTAAGCTGCTGTCTATTTCTATTTAGTTGAATCTCTGCAATGTTAAGTGTGCACCTGCTTTCCTTTGTGAGGATTTAAAATATGTGGATTAAGTAAAGACTGTTGGACTTCACTTGTGTCTCTGATGGCATTTATCTGCACAGAAATGTGACAGCCCCCAGGAATGCAGTCAGAAATCTTTCTGCATATCTTATACATAGTTGCACGTTTACATATGACACAATTTCACTGAGCTAAACAATTTTTGCTCTGCATGTCATAGGCTCCGCCAAATTGGAAGTGAGCTATTCAGAGTTTAAAAAGAAAAGAAAGAAAAAAAGGAAATACTGTGGATTTATGACATGACTCTGGCATGGCAAAGAATTTATGAGGAAAAATTGGAGACAGGAAGTCTAATATCTAATATCTTCAGGAGTTTGTTATATGATGCTATCATTTGTAGGCTTCACCCATGATTGTTTGTTTATTTATTTGCTTATTATTGAACATGCAGGTATTTTCATTCTTAGAATTGTGTTAACCTGTTAGCCAGCACCCCCCATTATGGGACTCAAAGCTGAAAGTGCCCTACCTAACTTAATTTTACCTAAACCTAACTTAACTACCTTCCTAATTTTAACAGGTCCTTACTTCATTGTGTTACACACATAATTTTTCTGTCTTTGGAATGAAGACTCTTTGTGCTGTATTCTTTATCAACCAGAGTGGTTAATGCTCAAAAATATTAAAAGTTATAGACACTGAAGTGCCTTGAATTTTTTTTTTACCACACTGAATATTTTATTTTATTTTATATTAAAATACATGGAATCAGTCCTGGAGCAATCTAGAATAGTAAGGGGTTGAAAGGGGTCATGTGTCTCATAAATTTCTATGTTAAATCATAAGTCTCAGAATCTTTTTCTGAGACTATATCTAGCCCCCCCCCCCCCCCCCCATTCTCACCAAATTTAAAAACAAATATTTACCAACTATATACAAACTATTTTAGCCATTAAACATACCTCTACATATTTTTCCAATTATAAAACAATAGACAGAAACTTAGACATCATAAAAATTATTTATTTGAGAACTAGAAATATACAATAAGAATAATTTGAGTAAATAAATGAGAAAAATAAAAAAGATTTAACTTTGTATGCCAGTTACAGTAAATCCTGAGATTGCTAGAGATGCATAATTTACAATGAATTCTGATCAATTATCACATGATGATGGCCAATCACACTCTTTTGATATAAATGGCATTCCCTTTCAGTCAGTCACTCTCGACGCCACGTCGGTGACCGACGAATATTGGATATCGCTTCGATAGACCAATCTACTTCGAGTGTAAACTAAATGAGCCAATGCACATTGGCATGCAATTATTGCATCCAGCTGCCGCTGATGACTGCATGAGTATAAGAAGGCAGCAGGTGCAATGCATGACAGCTTTTCGCTTCGGAGCCGAGTGTTAGTATCGCTTTGCTCAACTGTGTCCGCTGTGAACTACGAGTTCAGCATGCTCTCTGAAGCTTTGTGTGTTTGCGAGACGGTGCTTCAGCGGCGGTCGTTCCTGTGTCGAGTGGATTGCACACTTCAAGTTGCACTACCCCTGTCGTGTTGCAAGCAGCCAATTCCCCTGTGCGCCTCAGCACTAAAAGAGCATTTCCTAAAGAGCAAGTTTCTCTAAAAGAGCTCTCAGAGCGACAAAAGTCACCTGGGTTGTGCGATGTCCACATTGGTGGTCCAGGAGCTCCATCTCTGGCTGGTTCTGGCAGACATGAGGGACACCGACAAGGTCCGGTTTCTCAATGCCCCTGTGTCCCAGAGGCAGCTGCTGCCTCCACCCGCCCGTCAGCCGCAGTGCCCCAGCTGCTCGTTGCCGAGGGCAGCCCCCTGCACCTGCAAGAGGCCCCGGGACGGGTGACCCGGAGAGGGGTAGCTGCTTTCTGGGGGATGGGGAAGGCACCTCTCCCTCCCCTGGAGGAGAGCAGTTTTCTCCCTCTCTGGGTCCCAGGAGGGCACGGAGAGTTGCGGACGGCCAAGCACCGGACCTCACTCATCCTCCTCCTACTGGCAAAGGACACGATAGAGCTGGTCCCTCCAGCGGATATGAGGACAGGGTTTTACAGTCCTTACTTCATTGTACCCAAGAAAGGCGGTGGGTTACAACCAATCTTGGATCTATGAGTTTTGAATCGGGCCCTTCACTGGCTACCGTTCAAAATGTTGACACAGAAATGCATTTTCAGGTGCATCCGTCCCCAATATTGGTTTGCAGCGTTCGACCTGAAGGACGTGTACTTTCATGTATCCATCCTTCCGCGCCACAGACCTTTTCTGCGTTTGCGTTCGAAGGACGGGCATATCAGTACAAGGTCCTGCCCTTTGGGCTGTCCCTGTCTCCCCTTGTCTTCACAAAAGTCACGGAGACAGCTCTTGTTTGCCTCAGAGGGCAGGGTGTTCACATTCTCAACTATCTAGACGATTGGCTGATACTAGCACAATCTCGGGATCATTTGAGCGAGCACAGGGATTTGATGCTCCGGCACTGAGCCTGAGCTCTGAGCCTGTTGGGCCTTCGGGTTGACTGGGAAAAGAACAAACTCTTGCCGAGGCAGAGGATCTCTTTTCTTGGTATGGAGTTGGGTTCGGTCGAACAGACAGCACGCCTCACAGAGGAACGCATGACGCAATTTGTTTGCCACCTTCTCCTTTGGAGTCAGAAGGTTCTGAGGTCACTTCGTGCCATTCACATTCTAGGCCTGCTTAATTGTACAGCCAATGAGCTGTCTCGAGCAATGCTCCCGGGAGAATGGCGACTCCATCCCTTGATGGTCCAGCTGATTTGGAGACGGTTCTGAGCTGCTCAGGTAGCTTCTCCAGAGACCTCTCACTGTGTTTCTCCCAGTGAGCCTTCTCGCACACACACTGTGCAAAGTCCAGGAAGACGAGGAGCAAGTCTTGCTAGTAGCACCGTGTTGGCCTACCCAGACCTGGTTCCCCGAACTAGTGCTCCTCTCAACAGCCCCTCCTTGGCCGATTCCTCTGAGGAGGGATTTACTGACTCAGAGAAGGGGCACCGATTGGCACCCACGTCCAGATCTTTGGAAACTCCATGCCTGGTCCCTGGATGGGACGCGGAGGTTCTAGGTCACCTTCCCCAAGAGGTAGTGAACAGCATCACTTCGACAAGAGCACTGTCTACGAGACACGCTTACGCCTTGAAGTGGAAACTATTCATTTAGTGGTGCTCATTGTGGATGCCATAACCTTGGCTTTTCAGGCTCAGGGTGTGCCCTGCCCATTCAGGTTGCGAGCTCACTCAACTAGAAGTATTGCATCCTCCTGGGTGCTGGCTCGTGGTGCCTCGCTGACAGATATTTGTAGAGCTGCAGGCTGGGCGACCCCTGCCTTTCCAAGAGTATTTTTAATCACCTCAAATTTCTCCGTATACTCCTAAACAGATGTTATATGTGTATTTGCCTCCGAGACCTCTATCGGGAAGGATGGGCTTTCGCAGTGTCCCGGTTCCAAGCGGAACGGGTACGTTTTCCCTGTGTTATCCAATCTCACCCAGTGAGGTGGTGCTTTGACAATGGTAAATGGAGCTACTTGTTCTGAGCCCAGGCCTACACCTAATAGGGGCACAGGCAGCTCGCACAGGGCACTGGAAGGGGCAGCACCCATGGCGCTTTGATAGGGATCCCATATTCGGCGGTCACCGACGTGGCGTCGAGAGTGACCAACTAAAAGGGAACGTCTCGGTTACCTATGGTAACCCTCGTTCCCTGAAGGAGGGAACGGAGACGCCATGTCCCATCGCCATGGTTGCTGTACCGCCGCTGAGCTGCTGGGTCCCCGGCTCGGTTCCTCAGCGAAAACCTGGTATGCAATGCACCTGCTGCCTTCTTATACTCACGCAGTGATCAGCGCCAGCTGGATGAAATAACTGCATGCCAAAGTGTATTGGCTCATTTAGTTTACACTCGAAGTAGATTGGTCTATCGAAGTGATATCCCATATTCGTTGGTCACCGACGTGGCGTCTCCATTCCCTCCTTCAGGGAATGTGGGTTACCATATGTAACCAAGACGTTCACATTGATAGCCATGATTACACAGTAATAGCGTGCTGATTTGCACTCAAACAGATGGTAATCATGCAGATACAAGCACATTCAACATAAAACACACTCACAGATATATCTTTTTTTTTAATAAAGAAAGAAAAGAGCACCAGAATTCAAATAAACAATCTTCCGCCTATCTTTCACTGTACACAAAAAAAAGTATTTTTTTTACTACCAAGATGCAGTTTCTAAGCCTGAGTTATTTAACGTACAAAACAATACTTTCCCTTGATAAACTGAAACATAAACAAAGGAATTATCATCTATATTATAACGTTATTGCTTCATTGGACTAAACATGCTCTATGGGATGTCGTTTGTTCAATTATGTCTTTTTTGGCCCATAGTTTTAAATGGCTGACTGTAATAGGTGATTTAATATAATAATGTAAATATAAACTCATTACTTGTCTCAATTTCAACAATAATAAGCTACTAGTCATAGAATGTATTAGGGTCCTTGACCAATTAGGATGAAATGCATCCAAACTGGATAAAGGGTTCTCAATATTTTGCCCCTTACAAGACATACTGAAATGTCTAAAATACTAAACTGAAAATACTTTTTAGTAACTTGAAAATGATATTTCTTTAGGAGGGTTTGCCTTCACCATGCTTCCTGGAAGTGGGGTAGGACCTTGACAGCCTCATGTGACAGAAAGGAAGTGAATACATTTTTTTTTTTCTCTTGAAATCCTTTATTTGGTTGTTTGCTTGCATGTCATTGAGAAATAAAGCTTGAATAACATCTAGAAAAAAATGTACAAATGGAAAATGACAACTATAAACTGCAGCAACTATAGTTGCTGGTGGGCTTAAATGAGTTTTAAGACTTGCTTGTGACTTAAAAGGAATGACTTGGTTCCTTCTTTAGTGAAATCAGCTCTCTGAGTTCATGAGTGGAATAAACCATATGGCAGGGCTTGTACATTCTGACCCCTGGACCATCCAGCTCTCTCTGTTACATATCTTGTTTTACACTTTTTGGCCACCAGATGGTATTGTGAGGAAATGAAGCCTTCAGAAATGAACCCTTTTGTGAACCACTTCGCTGAAAAGCTTAACGCTTCATGAGGCTTCATCTCGCCATCACTGATAAACACAAAACAATACTCACACCTGAATGGTGGTCTATGACTGATTTTGATATAATGTATGTGTGTGTGTGATTGGCTGCAGGTGAGTTCATAATCAATGTAGTACAATGGGTTCTGGGAAATGCAGTCCAAGGAGAGATGTACTGTAGCAGCTCATGAGTAGTGTCATAGTGGTGATGGCTGACAACTAGTGGTGAGTGAATTCAATGGACCGAACTCATGACAGTATACATTCTATTAGGACTGCGGAAGACGTAACTATACTCTCCATTCATTTAAAATAATTATATCCCTCATTCACTCACATTTGTCAGCTGCTCTGATTGGCTTTCATGTCCTGCAAGGTAATTAAATATTTTTACCCTTTATTTATTTATATTTTAGTGCGTATGTTATATTTATGTTATATTTTATTTTATTTAAAGTTTATTTAACAGGGACCATACAAGCAAACATAGTTACAATACAAAGCCTGTAACTGATGTGCAGCATATAGAGTTCATTTCCAACCACTAAAATGTTTTAAATGCCCTAGGAGAATGAACTTTTTACCAGTAAAAAAACTGTGGTCATTTTGGACTATGATCTGTTTGGACCCTGTAACTGGAATTCGTGGCTATATTTTAACTTTTGCAAGAATTACTCTGTACATTTCTTATTTACATTACGCAAGGAACTTGTTTCTCTGTGCACATGGCAATAAAGAACTGCAAAAGATAACTTCTTGATAACTTAACAAATAATGTTTTTGAGGCTTATTAAAGTGATTTATCTAAATGTTATATAGCACTTTATATAGCACAACAGTGTCAAACTAATTCAATTTGAACTAGTTCAATTTCTGTAGATCAAATGGAACATAAGAGTAGCAACACCATGATTCTCAGAGAATGTATAGCTGATCATACATGCATTTATACTTTGAAAGCAAAGTCAAGTCAAATCAGTTTGGATAAAAGCGTCATTGTATGAATGTAAATTCATTATTCTGTCTGGTCAACAGAGCATCTTTTATTTTCTTATTCAAAAGAAATAATAAATACATAAATAAAACACATAGTCTTCCAGTCATTTTGGGTCTTATACATAAAATACAAAACTAAGTCTTCTAAAATCATGCTCTTACATATTTTAAAAGATAAAATGTATTTAAATTTAATGACGAACTTGCCTTAATATGAATATCTTCTGGTTTCCACTCTGGCCTCAGTTTCATAAGAAGTTCTAATATTCCTTGCCGTGGGGTGTGCTGATCAACACAGACATCTAAATGTAATCTCTCACAGCACCCATCATTTGGATACCTTTTCATTTCCATTTTTTTTAAATTAAATTTAAAGCTCAGGTTAATTCAAATAAGTTAAATGACAGTAAAGGACACTTTGGTTTAGGGCTTGTCAGTGTAATGATCGGAGGTGGACTCTTGGTCCAGGCTTGCAGGACCACCCTATGTATTCAGTGACTCAGCAAATGTGAGGGTTTATCAAAGTGCATTGTTATTTTGGGCATCTTCATTGGTTAGCTAGTGAAGTGTTTACATATTAACCCTAGTTTCAAATGAAGAAGCAAATATTTTATCTATCTATCTATCTATCTATCTATCTATCTATCTATCTATCTATCTATCTATCTATCTATCTATCTATCTATCTATCTATCTATCTATCTACCTACCTACCTTAAGGGGCGATGAATAGTATAATAATTAATAATGCAAAAACGTAAACATAAAAAAATTATTCTTCTTATTATTTTTCATGCAGGGCTTGTTATACATTGTGCACAGGACCCAGCAATTTAATGTTTTACTTGAACCTATATGAGAATAAATAGAGAAAAGTTACGTGAGGCACCAATACCTCTTCACATTACAACTGACTATTAGACTTTTTCTGTGATAAATAATGCATTTTTTATTTTCATCTAAAAAATAAAAAAAAAACATTCAATTCAATTCAAGTTTATTTGTATAGCGCTTTTTACAATACAAATCATTACAAAGCAACTTTACAGAAAATTATGTTTCTACAATATTTAGTATTAGCTTATAAGTGGTGACTGTCATTTTGTGCACGTTTGAAAGGATTTTTAGAAAAAAATTATACAAGACGTAGTCAGCCAGACGATGAACATTATAAACATTATTAATTAATAATTATTATATGATGCAGTCACACTTGTAGCAATATTTGTTAGTTCTGTTTGTTGATTCAGGGTTAGCATCCTCTGAGGTCCTCTGAGGGGGTCAGCATAATCTCTTCTCAGGTGTTCTAGATCAAGACTGGAGCTTGTGTAAATCCTAGTTACAGCAGATGTAAATCCCGTGGCAAAACATAGAAACAAAATAGAGACATCATTAGCATAGCTGCTGATCCAACAAAGTAAAATTAGTTAACCCAAGCTAATGAATAAGAATGCACATTTGATCAGATGCAACTACACTCACAATATAAGAAATACATTATTCGAATGCTTGGCGAAAGAGATACGTTTTTAATCTAGATCTAGATTAATCTCTTAAACAGAGAGAGTGTGTCTGAACCCCGAACATTATCAGGTAGGCTATTCCAGAGTTTGGGAGCCAAATTTGAGAAAGCTCTACCTCCTTTATTGGACTTTGCTATCCTAGGAACTACCAAAAGTCCAGCGTAATGTGACCTTAGGGTGTGTGATGGGTTGTAACGTGGTAGAAGGCTAGTTAGGTACGCAGGAGCGAAACCATTCAGGGCCTTATAGGTAAGGTAATATAGGTATAGGTAATGATAATTTGTAATTGATACAGAACTTAATAGGTAGCCAGTGCAGAGACTGTAAAATTGGGGTAATATATTTTCTTGACCTGGTAAGGACTCTAGCTGCTGCATTTTGGACTACCTGTAGCTTGTTATTTGAAGAAGCAGGACAACCACCTAGAAGTGCATTACAATAGTCCAGTCTAGAGGTCATAAATGCATGAACTAGCTTTTTTGCATCAGAAACAGACAACATGTTTCGGAGATTGGCAATGTTTCTAAGATGTAAGAATGCAGTTTTTGTAACATGGGAAATATGATTTTCAAAAGACAAATTGCTGTCTAATATAACACCCAGATTTCTGACTGTAGAGGAAGTAACAGTACATCTGTCTAGTTGCAGATTGTAATCTACAAGATTTTGTGTAGTGTTTTTTGGTCCAATAATTAATATCTCTGTCTTATCCGAATTTAATTGGAGAAAATTATTTGTCATCCAATCTTTTACATTTTTAACACACTCTGTTAGCTTAGATAATTGAGAAGTTTCATCTGGTCTCGTTGAGATATAAAGCTGAGTATCATCAGCCTAACAGTGGAAGCTAATTCCGTATTTTCTAATAATATTACTAAGGGGCAACATGTATATTGAAAATAGAAGGGGACCTAGGACAGATCCTTGTGGCACTCCATATTTTACTGATGATAAATGAGATAACCCCCCCTTTAAGTAAACAAAATGGTAGCGATCGGACAGGTAGGATCTAAACCATCTTAGAGCCTGCCCTTGAATACCTGTATAGTTTTGTAATCTATCTATGAGTATGTCATGATCTATGGTGTTGAACGCAGCACTAAGATCAAGACTAGAAATGAGATGCAGCTTTGATCTGACGCAAGAAGCAGGTCATTTGTAATTTTAACAATGCAGTTTCTGTGCTATGGTGGGGCCTGAAACCTGACTGAAATTCTTCATACAGATAATTTTTGTGAAGGAAGGTGCTCAATTGAGCAGACACAACTTCATCTAAAATTTTAGACATAAATAGATGATTTGAAATAGGCCTATAATTTGCCAGTACACTTGGATCTAGTTTTGGTTTCTTAATAAGAGACTTGATAACCGCCAGCTTGAATGGTTTTGGGACGTGACCTAAAAATAACGACGAGTTAATGATATCGAGAAGCGGTTCTTCGGCTACAGGAAACAATTCTTTTAGTTATTTAGTGGGTACAGGATCTAATAAACATGTTGTTGGTTTAGATACAGTGATAAGTTTATTTAGTTCTTCCTGTTCCTGTCTCTGTTTAAACTGGCGGTTGATAAGCCTCTTATTAAGAAACCAAAACTAGATCCTAGTTGTCACGCTGTCTGGTCTCCCTGAGTCTCCACTAGTGGTCTCACTTCCGCATAGGCACCTCACCGTAGGTACTACTATTCCCACAAAGCCTTGTCCCTTCATCACAGTTATTGCACTCCTGTTAATTGCACTCAGGTGTCTTCACTTGATAGTCATTACCCTGCCTATATTAACCTGTCTTTTCTGTTTGTCTTGAAGGAGTCCTTTCTTTTCGTCACCCATTTTCCTCGCCTACAAGTTCCTCGTCTTCCGAGTTCCTGTTCCCGTTCCTGTTTCTTCCCTGTTTGTTTATTTGTTGGATAGATTTATGGTTTTGACCCCTGCTTGCTGATTTCTGATTTGGATTACCCATTAAAACCCACACTGCGATTAGATCTTGTCTCCTGTGTTTCCCTGGGTCTCCGATCGTAACAGGACTCCATCATGGGAAGTCGTGGCCTAATGGTTAGAGGGTTGGACTCCCAATCGAAGGGTTGTGGGTTCTAGTCTTGGGCCGGACGGAATTGTGGGTGGGGGGAGTGCATGAAAGGTTCTCTCTCCACCTTCAATACCACGACTTAGGTGCCCTTGAGCAAGGCATCGAACCCCCAACTGCTCGCCGGGCGCCGCAGCATAAATGGCTGCCCACTGCTCCGGGTGTGTGCTCACAGTGTGTGTGTGTGTGTTCACTGCTCTGTGTGTGTGCATTTCGGATGGGTTAAATGCAGAGCACAAATTCTGAGTATGGGTCACCATACTTGGCTGAATGTCACTTCACTTTCACTTTTTCACTTTCACTTTCAATGTCGAGATCCAGCGGTGTGGGACTTCATTCCCGTTCCCCAGCCAGTATGGTGGGGTGGAGGGCGAAATTTTTAAAATGAACCAACCTCCGCCAAGAGGGCAATGAGGTAGGTGCCATGGCACATGTGTTCTAGACCTTGGAGGAGGGTATGGGATATAATGAGGCGGATCTTAAGGACATTTTCAACACCGGTCTAGATGAACCAGTACCTCACATGGAAATGGAACAGTTGGACACGTTTGGGTTCTGGGAATTAATTTTCTACATCATCGGTCTCCGTGGAACCCCAGCCACACCTGTCTCTCCCGGTGGGATGGCCGATTCTAGACCACTGCACAAGCTGGCCGCCAGCCCAGCGCCACAGCACAAGGTGGTTGCCAGCCCAGCGCCACGGTGAAAGATGGCCGCCAGCCCAGCGCCACAGCACAAGTTGGTCGCCAGTCCAGCGTTACGGCACAAGATGGCCGCCAGCCCAGCGCCTCAACCGCACGGATGTGGTGGTCTTCTGCGCCGCCCTGGTGGGCTTCTGTCTCGACTGCACGGATGTGGTGGTTTTCTGCACCACTCGGGTGGGCTTCTGTCTCGACCGCACGCATGTGGTGGTCTTCTGCGCTGCCCGGGTGGGCTTCTGTCTCGACCGTGCGGATGAGGTGGTCTTCTGCGCCGCCCTGGTGGGCTTCTGTCTCGACCTCATGGCTCCAACCTTGCTCTCTGGATTCCTACGGTTCGGCCCTGGGCCACTAAAAGCTATGTTCCTTCCTGGACTTGTGTTTTGTTGTTGTTTTGTTTTTGTTTTTGTTTTTTTCTCTTCTCTCCGTTTCCCTCTATGGACCTGGCCCTCCGTCCCTCCCCCTAATCCTCCGCCGGTCCACCTTCCTCTTGGGCTCCTTGTTTTTGTTTTTCTCTCTGTTTCCCTGTATGGACCTGGCCCTCCGTCCCTCCCCCTGATCATCTGCTGGTCCACCTCCCTCCTGGCCTCCTTGTTTTTGTTTTTTGCACTTCTTGTCTCTGTTTCCCCATTTTACCTGGTCCTCCATGCCTCCCTCTGGTCCTCCGCCGCTCCACATCCCTTCTGGTCTCTGTGTGCCTTGGTCTCTTTTTGTGTTCAGGTGGTGCATCTGGTAGCTACTCTGTAGCTTCCTGGCTTAAAAAATGTTGAACTCTTTCACTGATGATTCATAATGAGCTTTATTAAAGATCTGTCACCGTAGATTTGCAGTATGCCATAAGACATCACGAATCATCGTAAGAGCTTTACATGAAAACAAACAAAACATAATATAAATAAACCATGAAATAAACATACATCAAATCACATACAAACTTATACCCATTATTATAAAACAAAAAATCCAAAATAATACAGATAAGTCAATTTTACCTTATTCTCCACTTAAACCAGGAGCTAAATCCTTGAAGTTCTCTTTAACCGTATGCCTTTGGATGAATCAACCATGTGCGCCATAGCTGCGCTCCTTACTACAATGCTTTGAGCATGCCACAATATATAGGCTTAAGTGGATGAATTTCAAAATAAAAGACCTCATCACAAATATACAAACTAAAAAAGAAAAACTAAATCCAACGATTAAACAATGCACATTCAAAATAGACATCATTACAAATCATTTAAATATGAGAAAATTGAAAGTAAACTGTAGAAAAGGATATAACCAAATCCTTAACACTCCCACCAAATTATGAGTGCAAATCTCACACCGAATGCATAAGCATGAATAATTTCCATTTATCCCTTTTTTTTTTTACATTTTTATCCCATTTTCTTTCTTTTTTTATTTTTTTTAAACACATTTCGTTTTAATGACAAAGATTCAAAAACTTGAATTTAGAAATATTAAAATTATGCTCATTGACTTGACAAAAAAAACAACTATCCAATAAACACTAATGTCCCTCCAATAATAGAACAAGTTTTTGCACTGGTCTTTCAATTATGGATGGTTTGTTAATACGCTTGCCTTCTGCACTAAGTTTTGAGTCACCTAGAATAACCTTGGCTCTTCTTACAAGTCCGTCACCACTAAAAATGATCTCCTTTATCCTGCCAAGCCTCCAGTCATTCCTATGCATCTCCTCCTCTTTGACGAGGACAAGATCATCAACTTGAAAGTTTCTCTTAACCATGTTCCACTTCTGCCGGCTAGCTATGTTCACAAGGTACTCTTTGCGACAAATGTGTGGAATCTGCGTGTCTCATTACTTATATATCCCAATACTACTTTGGAGTCGGTCCAAAAGGTTTCCTTGATAACAGCATAGTTCAATTCCTTCTTAAGCATACTACTCACTTTGACAGAAACAACGGCAGCAGCTAACTCTAATCTGGGGATCGTTGTAACCTTGAGAGGTGCAACTCTTGATTTCGCCATCATGAACACTGACCATATCCATGGACACTAGCATCAGAAAAGTGATGCAATTCAACTTGAATAGCTCTTCCGAAACTAGCTGGTGCATATGTTCGTGAGATATCCATTTTCTGCAAATCATTCAAGCCTTGTTTCCATTGCTCCCACCTTAGAATAAGTGCATCTGGTAAAGGATCATCCCATCCACTGCCACACTTACATACTTCCTGTAATGTTCTCTTTCCATGCAACAGCACAGGTGCAATAAGTCCTAAAGGATCATAGATCGAAGCAACAGTAGACAATATGCTACGCTGAGTAGCAGGTTGATTTTTCAACTGAACCTTAAACTTAAAACAGTCAGATTCTCTTTCCCACTGCATACCTAGTGTTCTTTCTAGGTGTAACTTATCAAATGCAAGATCAACATTTTCCACGTCAGAAATCTTTTCTGAAGTAGGAATGCTGTCCAGCACTAATTTGCTATTTGACACAAATTTGTGGAGCTGTAGGCCACTTGTAGCACAGAGTTTGCATGCTTCTTCTGCATTTTCCACACTAATCACTCCATCATCTACATAGACATTTTTAATCACAAACTGTGACCCCAAAGGATACAACTCGCTGTTTTCAGTTGCAAGATGCTTCAAGCCATAATTTGCACAGCCTGAGGATGAGGTTGCACCAAAGAGATGGACTTTCATACGAAATTCGCTGATAGGTTGGTTCAAATTTCCATCCTTCCACCAAAGGAAGCGCAAAAAGTCTCTGTCAGACTCATCTACATGAAACATCTTCTCTATATCACACATAAGCGCAATGGGATGTTGACGAAATCGAATTAAGATGCCGTACATATTATTTATTAGATCAGGGCCTTGAAGTAAATGATCATTTAATGAGTAACATTCTTCTGTATACCTTCCTTTAACTTCTCAAGAAAGAGAATATCATCCTGGGACACCTTTGTGCTCTTTTCTTCAGTGTCTTTAAACTCACTCTCAAGGACACGAATCACATCACCTGGTGTGATAGAAGGGAACTCCTTAACCGTAATGCAATGACACAATCCACTGACTCCAGACATATCGGAATGTGGTGAAGAACAACCTACTATGCTCCATCCTAAGTCCGTCCGAATAGCATAGGGTTCCTCATGTCCTCCGATTATTACTTCTCGGGGAGCCATCGACCTTGAACAATTGTACCCTATTAAAAGAGCAACATCACAGTCTTGTAATGGAGGTATCTTGCCCACAAGGACCGTAAGATGATTCCAGTTTTTAGCGACTTCACAAGTAGGAATGTGGCTACGATTAACAGGTATACAGTCTTTGGTATAAGTAGTTGGCAAATCGATATAGTTACCGGACTTGTATGCCCGAACTTGAAGTCCTGACACTCTTTCACTCTGTAGGACAGTATCTTTTCCAAGCATAGTGGTGAGCTTCACTTGCACTGAAAACGTGGTTGTCTGTAAAGTATCACATACCCCCTTATCAATGAATGTGGTATCACTCTGCAAATCAAGAAGTGCATACACCAATCTCTCATAACTTGGATTCTGCTTTGTGGACACCCAGACAGGAACAATTGTAGCAGAAATGAGTCGAACCAGACAAATCAAAGAGTCTATTAGAGCTGTGTGCTTTGAAACGAGAGCTGAACTCCTCAGGAAGTAATAAATCAGTTCTAGTGCCACAAGAACCAAGCAAGATAACCAACCAACCAACTTGTTCACACTACAGCTTTCAACATTAACACCAATAGAACAATTATTGACAATTTTAATTCGAAGAAGAGATTGTCAAATTTATTGTTCGTGATTTAAATGCAACGCTGGACATCACATGTAAACCCAGGAGATCAAGTTAAATACTTGCATTGACTTCCCCCATCCAGCAGAACCAGACTGAAATTCCTAAGGGGGAAGGGCTTTAAACCTTTGTCTTCACAGAAAAGTCCCTTTGCCAGAGAATGGCAAAGAAACTGCTTTTTGTACATTATATATGGACCAGAAAGAACTCAAAAAGACTTATAAACGAATCATTCCATTGCTTAACTCCATATTCATTTATGTGTACCCCACACATTTGACTATCATGTATAATCACTTATTGTGTATGTCTTTTGATAACTATAGGATACATAGTCATGTCTAGTATTGATATAATCGAATTTTCTTGCTTGATATTGTCCTGACAATCATTTATTTGTAAAATATATCATAATTGTGTTATAGGAATCATGTCCAAAATTAGATCCTGCGAGGCAGGAACCACATGCTTGGTAAGATAAACAAATGATTTATGATCCCCCGAGCCAAGACCATATCTGATTGGTCAAGGCAACATTTGAGGGGTGGCCCACAAGGAAGTTTAAATACTTTGGACACCATGAAATTTTGCTTTTAGTCCCTAGCTGCTGCTATTAGCCATGTCGGCTTTTAGTTCCAGCCTTGCTCGTGCTATCAGTCATGCCTGCTCTTAGCTTTTAGCTTGTAGCTTGTAGCATCTAGCCATGCGGTTAGTCATCATTGTTCTTTAAAGCGGGTCCAGCGTGCCTGCCTGCTGCTACTATGCCACGATGAGAAGGAACACAACCTAGTCTCGTCAAACTTTATTTCTTTTCTTTTCCGTTTGAGAGTTTCGTGTTCTGAGTTAAGTTTTGTAACGTCGAGTCCCCGATGCCTGACCTTAGATTTATCTAATAAAGCCTTATTCATATTGAAAAGAGAAGTATCTTGTGTTTTGTGCTTACAAGTTAATGTCTTAAACTGCCGATCTTGTTACTGTGCTAATTGATAGTGTTTTCACTATAGTTTGGATATTAGTATCCAGCGCAGATTTGATGTTAAACGGCTCGTTCACTGAACCGCAGGCGCGTCTCCGTGAACAGCCGTGAAACAGTGATTCTGTTCAAATTCCCTTTAAAATCTTAAATGATTCCCTTTGAGCTAAATTGACCTGTTTCCCTTACATAAATGGTGGAGAATGCAGGCAGTTTAATCTAAATTTTGAGCATAAACCAAGTTATTTAATCTTTGATTTTGCTAAAGGAATGAAAGATGAGAAGCTAGCAAGACGTGAGTGTGTTTGTGTGACCCGTGACGTAAGCAGCGCGCGCCCTCCCGCTTGAATGAAAGGAGCTAGAGGAGACTTTAACTCAAGTCCGTCTCTTCAATGTTAACAGCAGTAAGTGAACTTAAAAGTAAACATCTGAGATCGTACAATAAGGTAGAAATTGAGCGTGTTCCTCATATGTGTAATGCCTTGTTTTATAGCTGATTTGATTTCACTGCGTGTTCCAGTGTCTCAAACGCCATCTCAGTCACTGTTTGCTGAACGGAGCTAAACTGTTAGTGTTTCAAAAGGGATATAAATCGGTGAATAAAGAATAGTTTTGAGCGTGTTCCTCAATCTATTTATCAAAGCCCCCATATTAATATATCATATAGTTTGATTGCCAGTGCGTGTTCCACTGCCGAATCAAATTTGATATTCGACTCCCCTAAATTAACGTTAAACATTAGAGAACAATGTTTGCCCATTTGTATCCGTTCACAAAGTGAATGCAATCTCGCGTAACACTGCGTGTGTCCGAGAGTAATTTGAATGGGAGTGTTTTAAAAGCTTGATCAAGTAAATTTTAACTGTGTACCAACAGCGAAGGAAAACTTTTATGTTTGTGTCCAGAAAAACTGGCACAGAGATTCAAATTGCTGAGATTGATATAACTGTGTTCCCTTAACTACAGCAGGAAGCTGCTATTTGAATTAAGATAAATTTAACTCTATACAAACTGAGAGTTTAAGTGCCACATCGCAAAACCAACTGAAAGGCGGTGTTATTATTTGTACAGTGTTGAAATGAGCCGACATTTCATGTAACATGCTTAACTGTATTTGCAACAATGCAACGATTCATGTGCTAATCCACTAGAATGTGTTTTGGTTGCCATAGTGACGACCGTGACCCGGAAGCCTTAACGTACTTCCGGAGCAACTCTGAACTGTGCACGCGCAGCGCACAAACTCCGCGGTGTCGCTAAGCTAACGAAACCATTATATTTACATTGAAGTCTATACTAAAGCCACTAGCCTCAAAGGTTAGCCGTTAGCATTACCATCCAGTGGTAGAATAATGTGTGTTTGGGCAACGCTGACATGATTTAACCATTTTAAACATCTTAACTAACACTTGTTAGTCTCTTTCTTTTTATCGCTCTCTTTTCTCACTAGACCACTTATTTTCATTTTACTAGAAAGGGAAATACTGACTCACAATTATTAATTGTCAAATTGAAATTTAATTGAAACATTAAATTTATTTTGAATCATTTAAAATTTCCCTCTCAGATCATTTCATATGATCTTTTATTTCTAGTATTCTCTTTTGGGCCTAATTATTTTAGGAATGAATAAGCCTTGAACTTTGGAAGTTAAGTAAACTTATTCTTCCTAATTTATTTATTACCCATCTGAATATATGCTATTCAGACCTTTACTTATTTGAATGCGTTTTACCCCTCTTCCTATTTTGGTTATACACTTAACCACTATTGTTTTACGTATTGATTTCCTCTTTTTAATTTAATTTTTGCATATTTTGCCCATTTATAAATTTTTTTAATTGTACTTTTTCTTACCATTTCTTTACTTTGTGTATCCTAGCCTGGGAACTACAAACCTGAGCCCTAAAAGGAGACATTGTTATCCCTCACTACGAGTTCAAATAAATTAGAAAGACAACTCTCTTTCACTTAAAGTTATTTTTTTGATAAGTTGTGCAGCAACTAACACATCGCTCTCCTTGTAGTTCAGATAACCGCTACTGAGACTTACCATCTCCGTCCTCTCTCTCCTTTACTTTCCTCTTCTCTTTTTACATTTGTAGGACATGTAAGAACCATCAATCAATTCTAAGTGAAGTAAATACACAATCGTGCCAAAGATGACGAATCATCCTTATGAATTTGATTGTAATCATCCTCTCATTTGTTCTTCCTAACCTCCCTACATTTGGAAACGCAATCCAAGTTTTAGCATCTCATCCAACGTTGAGATCAATTTAATAGAGATACGTGTTGAGCAACTGTCGCCCTCGCTGACTCCCAGATGAGCGGTCCAACTGAAAGGTGTACGGTGTCAATCCTGTCAGACTAAGAAAAGAGATATCAGAATTATTATTGTATTCTTTTGTCCAAAGCAAGAAATATAATAATATTGTTTACGTTTTTGATAACATTTAATTGGAAAAATTATTTTCCTCATTTGAAAAACAGAAATTTTGCTTGTCATTTGAATTTGTTTTTCACCTCTGTCTCTCTTTTCCTCTTCCTCATTAAAGTGACAAAGTCTT
This sequence comes from Carassius auratus, assembly GCF_003368295.1. Lineage (NCBI taxonomy): Eukaryota > Metazoa > Chordata > Actinopteri > Cypriniformes > Cyprinidae > Carassius > Carassius auratus. The sequence goes on from NC_039267.1 coordinate 23,177,960, forward strand.
CACATCTCTAGTCTACTTAGACACCCTGAGACCAACACAGTCATCACCACATTTCACTAGTGGTTCACAATCACTGATACAACACTTAGTTGTCCCACCACACATAGGCTTTTACTCCACACAGATCTGTGTCAGTCTCTCTTCTTCCCAGCGTGCCAACATGCCGCAGACTGCAGACCCCATTTCCCATGGGGAAGATGGGAACATTTGGCTGAGAGGCATAACAGACAGCCTCACTCCAAAGACATTTGAACTGTTATTATTTTTAATAATAATCCTAATCCTGAGAAGATTCCTGACACAAGATTCAAGCCAGAACAACAACCACGAGGAGCTAGTCAAGATCACGAGCTCACTAAGCTATGCCTTCACAACCCAGCTGAAACTGAGCGACAAGCACATCACCCACCTTCAAGAGGAGCTGACACGTGCTCAACGTCGCATAGACAAGCTGGAAGTGAAAGTTCAAAATCAACTCAAAGCACCCAGCGAGAGGGAGCAGGATACAACAGAACAAGTTATGAAGCTCCTAGCAGCCCTGGCAGCAGCTCAGCTCGACCAGCAACATACAACGGCTGCTCAGAAAGACCTGGTAAACAGACTCCAGTATGCCGAACAGCTACTAGAGAAAGCCAAGCTAGACATCAGAAACAAAAACTCTGAAATCAGTGCTTTGAAAGACCACCTTGAAAGGTACAGAACTGAAATGGACAATCTGACCCAACAACTAGACGATACCAACGATGAGCTCTACATGGTCAGAAAAGAACTCCAAAATGCTTACAAGCACAAACAAGAGCCAAGGAAAGAGAAACCTCTCTTAGCCTCATCACTGCTGAGCAGAGTCCCACGTCCAAGAACTGGCATATGACGAAAGGAGCGAAGGGCCACAACCCAAAACCTCACCTGCCTTCGCCACACAACCCTTTCCTGCCAACGAAAGAAAACCTCCCGTCCAAGGCCTTGAAGCTGCACACGGGATGACAATCAAAGACCTCAACAAGCTGTCTAAAAACATCAGCAGGTTCAACCTGAACTCCACAGAGAGCCCCGACATCCAAGCTTATCTGCGAGATATCGAATTTCACCTGGAAGTGAGACCTCATGTGACTGACAGAGACTGGTTATACCTCCTTAGAGCCACGTCCAGTCCCGAGGTACGAAACTTTCTAGATCGACACCCCAGTCAAACCAAGTCAAACTACCAGCGACTTCGTGAGGTCCTGATTAAAGAGTTTACAGACCCAGAGTCTGAACATGGATTGTTAACTGCCTTGGAAACCAAACAAGGTCGTAAAGAGACTCCACAAGCTTATTACAACCGACTCCGACAAGCCTACTTTGGTGCACACAACAGCCCTGACCTTGAAGAGGATGTGAACTTCAAAAGCCTCTTCCTAAGAAATCTGCACCCTGGAGTCAGTCACCATCTAGGTGTCATGGCCTGTCCGAACTCCATGACCATCCAACAGTTGCGTGACCTAACACAGAAGGCCTATAACAAGCAGAAGGTGGCCTCAAAGAAAGGTAACAAAACATCCACACTCTTGAACTCTGTCAACAAAGACTCAAGCCTTGCACTGGACGACACCCAGTGGCATCACAACACCAGAGTCTTCCATCAAGAGCACAGAGAACGTGACGCCCATATCCATGACCGCTTTCAGCCCAACTGCTGGAAAAATTCATGGGACCAGCCACGCTTCTCAAGAAACCAAAAGGATAAGAACATCTGGAAACCTAACCAGATATCCAAAGGTAATCAGCTGACTCGTCCAAGAGCAACTCGTGTGGGTAAGCGACAACAAAACCCACCTCAGCACCACTCAGACATGCACAGTGCTGAGTATGCACAAGAACATAACCGCTTACCATTAGAAGACACGGAACAAGTCATGGAACAACTAAGAGAGTTCCTTCAAGACAATTTACATGCAGGTGACCACAAATTTGAGTCATGCTCGCTGTGACCAGCGACAGAACGGAAGGCCGGTGATCACCTGGTGCACCATATCAGAGATGACAAGCACCTGTTCAACAACGACCCAGAACGAACAAGTCTTTCACGGCCAACTGTTGGTGAAAAATCTGAGGTACTAAAGGACATCACCTCAGACACCTAACACAGTCACTAACAAACTGTCAAATTAACTCCAACTCCAAGTACCAAACTCCCTGTCTGTGCAACAGCAACCACCAGAGCACAGAAGGTCAGAAAGTCTGCTACAGCCAGAAGGCAACACAAGAAGAAAGCAACATAGGAGACAAAGTTTTGCAACTCAGCTTCACACAGCCATGCCAAACTGCCTCCGACTGTCTGCTAAAGAACTTCCTGCCTTGCTGGACTGACCCTCATTAGACCATGGACACTCCCTCATCCAAGCCAAGGATGCTGAGAGCCAGTCTTCAGTGACATGCTAGAAAAAGGGGGAGACAACACAGACTTGAACAGATCTGACCACACATGCACTACACCAGTAACACACAACATTACCTACACCCAGAGGTAAACACATCTACTGATAACACAGTCAAGAAACATATTCTTCCCACAGGTAGAATATCCAACTTTTAGCGTAACAAAGTTACACATACCCACCATGAAGAAACGTGCAGCCATCCTCACAATAGGTAGAACACCTGACACTAAGTTAAGGTTCACGACACACTAGCTGCACCTGACATCCTAGCTCAATAGTAGTTGTAACACATGCTAGGAAAACCCACAGCAGCCTTGTTTTGTTTTGTTCTTCTTTTACCTATCCTTCTCCTTCCCCTCTTTCCTGAGTAGGTGAAACGCCTAGACACCCTGCGAGGGTCGAAGGTCTGATATTAGGATTGACTCGCAACACCTAATATCCGCCAGCCACTCTAAACTGAATGGAAGCCAGAGAGCTCCATGCATGATAGGTCAATCCATTGAATTGAAAATGAAATTACTAGAAAACTAATGGTAAACATGTAAAGTAAGACAACCTAGAAGAACCAAACAAAGTTAACCACACATTTGATTGATGAATCAAAATAAAAACAATTTCCAAGACGATCTAAACTATCCTCAATGTGCTAAACTACATTGACTAATTGAACTTAACCACGTGTACCTAAATAACCTGATGCCTGCACCAGTACAATAACTGTCATGGAGGTGTTGTCTTGCTGTTTGCTGTGTTTGTCTGCTTCTTCTGCCTTTGTTTCTCCAGCGATCGACGATGTCTTCACCTAAACACCTCGCCAATCGAAAGGGGGATATATGTAGCAGAAATGAGTCGAACCAGACAAATCAAAGAGTCTATCAGAGCTGTGTGCATTGAAACGAGAGCCGAACTCCTCAGGAAGTAATAAATCAGTTCTAGTGCCACAAGAACCAAGCAAGATAACCAACCAACCAACTTGTTCACACAACAGCTTTCAACATTAACACCAATAGAACAATTATTGACAATTTTAATTCGAAGAAGAGATTGTCAAATGTATTGTTCGTGATTGAAATGCAACGCTGGACATTACATGTAAACCCAGGAGATCAAGTTAAATACTTGCATTGACTTCCCCCATCCAGCAGAACCAGACTGAAATTCCTAAGGGGGAAGGGCTTTAAACCTTTGTCTTCACAGAAAAGTCCCTTTGCCAGAGAATGGCAAAGAAACTGCTTTTTGTACATTATATATGGACCAGAATGAACTCAAAAAGACTTATAAACGAATCATAAACTCGGAATTCCATATTTCCATTCTCTTAAACTCATCTTTTCCTAACTTTCGATCTTCCTGCAACTTGTGTGAATGTGTGTGCGCGTGCGTTTATGTGTTAGATTAGTTTATATGTCTTAGATTTATCTAATAAAGCCTTATTCATATTGAAAAGAGAAGTATCTTGTGTTTTGTGCTTACAAGTTAATGTCTTAAACTGCCGATCTTGTTACTGTGCTTATTGATAGTGTTTTCACTATAGTTTGGATATTAGTATCCAGCGCAGATTTGATGTTAAACGGCTCGTTCACTGAACCGCAGGCGCGTCTCCGTGAACAGCCTTGAAACAGTGATTCTGTTCAAATTCCCTTTAAAATCTTAAATGATTCCCTTTGAGCTAAATTGACCTGTTTCCCTTACACAATCATTGAGGTATATGTATTTCGCTCTTCTCCAGTTACACTCAAGGCCATTGCATTCGTTACATCATCACGATCACTCTGAGACCGAGCTGCAGACGGTAAAATCCTAATAATTTTCACAAAGTTATCATCATGCAAACTAGTTGGGTGTCTTCTCTTACAAACATTGCAAGTGAGACGACAGTGACATATCTTCGCGCTGTGACCAGGCTTTAAACATCCATAGCAAATTACGTGAGTAAATAAAGTCGCCTTTTCTCCCTTTTATCATCAAAATCTCCATCTACACTTGTTATTCTTTCATCAACAATTTTAATAATGTCAGTTGTAACTGCTTCACACGCATCCATTTTTCTCCTCATTTCAATAGTAGGTGATACATGCTGCCTAAATTCATCATAAGCACACAGGACCTTATGTTTAGCTGTCTCCAAAGTGTCACTCAAAATAGCTAATTGAGTTTCTAATGCATCTGATTTAAGATGCTCACGTGCGCTACGGGCTTCTATTTTCCATTGACCATATAGAGATAAAACCTTTTTCTCCTTCTTTTGTGACTCTTCTTGCTGATAGGCTATCATTTTTTCAGAAAGAACAGGCTTACGTTTTGAATGGCGTGTACCCTCACTTTGAGTTTCTTCAATATGGCTATCAGTTTGCCCATCTACCTCCTTTGCACCGGCCACTGATTTAGACATTTTCTTACATTTGCAACTCATCAAAATAGAAACACTATTCACATTCAACATTCAAGTTAATACATTGTACATTCACTTTAACCACATGCCCTGAAAGATTAAGTCTTAAACGTGAAACTAATATTTGATCCATTATTAGACAAACTACACACAGTAATGTCCGTTCACCTTTAAATCAGTCACAAGAGAGAAAAGATTTATCACTTCAGAATTAATTTCTTTTTTTTTTGTCTTTGGTACTCACGTTAATCCACCAAACACATTGGAACAGTTATCTTCTTTCGACCAATTCATTAAAACGGTCCATTCGCTGTCCGTAGATTTGTAGAGCCGTCAGCTGAAACTTTACTTTAATCTTGATCACTCAGACTGCCCTCAACGAGCGCGCTGACTTTAAAGCTCCTCTACCATCCATGGCGTTCTTTGAGCAGCACAGGGGATCGACGATGGTAAGCTCTTACTGTAGCTTCCTGGCTTAAAAAATGTTGAACTCTTTCACTGATGATTCATAATGAGCTTTATTAAAGATCCGTCACCGTAGATTTGCAGTATGCCATAAGACATCACGAATCACCGTAAGAGCTTTACATGAAAACAAACAAATCATAATATAAATAAACCATGAAATAAACATACATCAAATCACATACAAACGTATACCCATTATTATAAAACAAAAAATCCAAAATAATACAGATAAGTCAATTTTACCATTTCCCCCCCCTAAACCAGGAGCTAAATCCTTGAAGTTCTCTTTAACCGTATGCCTTTGGATGAATCAACCATGTGCGCCATAGCTGCGCTCCTTACTACAATGATTTGAGCACGCCACAATATATAGGCTTAAGTGGATGAATTTCAAAATAAAAGACCTCATCACAAATATACAAACTAATAAAGAAAAACAAAATCCAACGATTAAACAATGCACATTCAAAATAGACACCATTACAAATTATTTAAATATGAGAAAATTGAAAGTAAACTGTAGAAAAGTATATAACCAAATCCTTAACATGCTCCGTGGAGGAGGGGGTAATGTCACGCTGTCTGGTCTCCGTTTCCCTGAGTCTCCACTAGTGTGCTCACTTCCCCATAGGCACCTCACAGTAGGCACTACTATTCCCACAAAGCCTTGTCCCTTCATCACAGTAATTGCACTCCTGTTAATTGCACTCAGGTGTCTTCACTTGATAGTCATTACCCTGCCTGTATTAACCTGTCTTTTCTGTTTGTCTTGATGGAGTCCTTTCTTTCCGTCACCCAGTTTTCTCGCCTTCTGAGTTCCTCGTCTTCCGAGTTCCTGTTCCCATTCCTGTTCCTTCCCTGATTGTTTATTTGTTGGATGGATTTATGGTTTTGACCCCTGCTTGTTGATTTCTGATTTGGATTACCCATTAAAACCCACACTGCGATTGGATCTCTTGTGTTTCCATGGGTCTCCAAATCGTAACACTAGTGCACTTGCAAATTATAGGCCTATTTCAAATCTTCCATTTATGTCTAAAACTTTTGAAAAAGTTTTGTCAATTGAGCTCCTTCCTGCAAAATGTATCTGTATGAAGAATTTCAGTCAGGTTTCAGGCCCCACCATAGCACAGAAACTTGTCTTTTGAAAAATATATTTACCATGTTACAAAAACTGCATTCTTCCGTCATTGCCAAGCTATGAAATGTTACCTGTTTCTGATGCAGAAAAGCTAGTTCATGCATTTATGACCTCTACACTGGACTATTGTAATGCACTTCTAGGTGGTTGTCCTGCATCTTCATTAAACATGCTACATGTACCTTACCAGGTCAAGAAAACATGATCATATTACCACAATTTTACAGTCTCTGTTAAACTACTTATTTTTTAGTTTGTTGGAACATCAGCTATGCTAATGATGTCTCTATTTGTTTCTCTGTTTCTGCTGGGATTTACATCCCGTGGTAACTAGGATTTATACAAGCTCCAGTCTGGATCCAGAACACCTGAGAAGAGATGATGCTGACCCCTCAGAGGACCCCAGATGATGCTAACCTTGAATCAACAAACAGAACTAACAAATATTTCTACAAGTGTGATTGCATCATATAATAATTGCTGTTAATAATGTTCATCGTCTGGCTGACTTCGTCTTGTATTAATTTTTCTGAAAAATCTTGTCATAAGCACACAAACTGACAGTCACCACTCATAAGCTACTACTAAATATTGTAGAAACATAATTTTCTGTAAAGTTGCCTTGTAATGATTTGTATTGTAAAAAGTGTTATACAAATAAACTTGAATTCAATTTAATTGTTTCCCGGGAAACATACAAGTATCTTCTGTTGCTTACGAAGGGCAGACCTAAATGGAAAAAAAGTTATTACAACAAAAGAAAAATGTGGACATCTTCATCATGTTCAAAAGTTTTCATCCCCCAACTCTTAATGCATTTTCTTTCCTTCTGGAGAATCAGTGAATGTTTGAACCTTTTTTAATAGTTGTGTTTGAGTGCCTCAATCGTCCTCAGTGTGAAAAGATGCATCTCACAATCATAAAGTCACTGCTGGAAAGGGTTCAAATATGCAAAGATGCTGGAAAACAGAAGAATCTGCAGGATCTTAAATATTTTACTGAAGAACAGTTCTCAGTTTAATAGTTCAGAACAAACAAGGGACTCATGCACAACCATCACAAAACAGAAAGACAGTCATGGAACATCCAGGTAACCACACACAGTATTAAAGCTGCGTTAGGTAACTTTTGACGCTCTAGCGGTTAATAAACAGAACTGCTTGCATCTTGCGGAAGAACATCGTAGCCGGAACTACTTCTCTCTGTTTATGTCTATGAAGAATCACAAAGGTACTGGGTTACTCCGCCGCGGTACCCTGAAGTAATCTAAAATAGTCAGAATATAAACACTTATTATAGGTGCACCCTAGTGATTCAGTACAAGCTAAAAACATGGTTTGGAAAATGGATTCATGGTGTACTCACTTATTATAAAAAAAATTCTACATTTTGAACACAAAGGTACGGACCGCAGCTCTGATTGGTTGTTTCTTATCGGGAGCGGATGAATTTCTGCAAATGGCAATAGGACCACTGGGAGGAGCCAGAGGAGCTTGATTTTTTCACAGATTATCTGTCTCAGCTGTCGCAGCTTTAAGAACCAAGGGTTCCCAAACTTTTGAATGGGGTTATTTCAACATTTTTGTTTTGTTTTTTTGTGTGTGTGTTGTGGACTAAATGTAAACATCTTTTATGTACATCTTTTATCTTACTGCATTTATTATGATCTCTCTTATTTTGTTAAAATTCACATTTTCTGCAAGGGGTTCACAAACTTTTGCATGCCACTGTGTGTGTGTGTGCGTGTGTATATATATATATTGTGATTTACAGTATAAGATTGATCAGTGATGTGGCAACCAAGCTTTTTTTTATGAGTGAGACTTTTTAACTGTCTTTCATAACTGATGGCAGTGATTGTTCTTTTGATCTAGCATCAATATTCAGCAAGAGAAGAGACACTGGATAAATTCAGAAATAAGAATTTTTATCAATCTATAAATACAGTAGGTTGACAACCTAAATGGGTATTACCGCCGCGCTAACTGCAAGTCAGTTGGGTGTTAAAATAATTCGCGAAACTACCGCTAGGTGGCAGAAAGGGATGGATTGCTAAATGAATGTAATTGTAAAATGAGATAAATTGAGGTAAAACAACAATAACATTATGATATACCTTTGTAACATCTATAAAAACAAAAACATTTAAAAATTTACATTGAGTTAATTTCAAAACGTAGGATAGTCTTAGGCTACAGTATGCTATCGTTATGCTATATGCATGCTATTGTAATTAAACAGTTAATAAATTTAAGGCCTATTTTATATATATAGCCAGTGGCTAGTGGTTTTCCAAAGTTACTAGTCACACAGCATTTTTGCTAGCCACATTTTTGTTGTTGTGAAATTACCTGATAAAAGTTGAATATAGCATGCTAATATTTACTTGAACTAGATTTACAACTCTTTTAAATGTAAAACCACTGTACACACCTAATCAAGACTACATAAATGTATAACAATACTAGTCATTATCATTAGCTCTGTTAAGGTTGTGTGTAAAGCTCCTTTTTTAAATAAAACCATGTATTAAGATAAAGACACTTATTGCATAATAAAAGTGGTGCATGGATGTAAAAGATAAATAAAAAGTATATAAAAAACTAAACTGAAAAAAAAGCATACACTGTCTGTTTAAATATCAGAATCAGACTCAGAATTACTTTATTGAACCACACTGGGAAATTCTTTGTTTCATGTTGCAATGGAAAGTAGTTCAGTCGAAAAATTCATGCCATGGTTCAGACAAAGTAGCTTTTATCTTCATTAAAATTTAAGGGGAACGATTCTCTCATCATAAAGAACAGATTTCAGTTTGTGTCATTTTTTTGTGCTCAGGCCCTAATAATGACTACTGATCAGGTTGCAACCCTCTACGGAGACCTTGGCAATTGAATCGCCAATGGCTATTAAATATTTTACTTTACTCTCTAGACTGTATATGTCACATACCTGGTCTCATTCAGTGTGTCTTTGCCCCTGTGACCCAGTTTCTGTCTTCCGTGTTTGGTTTGATTAGTTCCCAGGTGTGTCTATTCTATTCCTCATGTGTTCCATGTCCCTGTTAATTTAGTGATTCCATCCACCTGTGTTTCCCCATTATCTTTTGTACATAAGCCCTGTCCTTTCAGTTCTGTGTTGTCGGGTCTACTAACTCACTCACTTACGTGTGTCTATCGCTGTGCTCCATGAGTTGAATATATTAAAAGCCTTATTTCGTTTATCCTCGGCTCCGTGTTTCTTCCGGCAGCGTAAACCGTGACAGAAGACCCGACCTGAAAAAGAAAGTAGAAAACTGCGTGTTTTTCCCTCCGTTTTGTTTTTGATTTTCACAGCCTTTTTGTTTCGTAGTGTTGATGGATCCCCTCTCTAGCCCCGGATTCCTCCTCCTCATGCTGGAGCAGGAAGGACGTTCTCTCGAGGACCACACCAGACGGTTTCTTCTGTTAGCTAATGCCACCAGCTACCCGGACGACGCGCTCTGCGCCTTCTACAACGCCAGCCTGAACTCCAAGTGCAGAGCGTTGTCGCCCGAAGATGGTCCTCGGGAGGATTTCGCTGCATTCGTGGAGTGGACTCTGGCGAGAAATGGTTCACCTCTCACCGTCTGCCCCATAGAGGACCTCGCCAGCCCCACTCCCGACCCAGAGACCAGCCAGCCACCATCACGCCGCACGGAGCCAGAGCCCACCGCAGCCGCAGAGCCCGAGCCATCCACTGACAGGGAACAGGATCTCGAGAGCGCGACTGACCAGGTGTGTGAGCCGGCAACACCGTGCATCGTGGGAGTCCTAGTGGAGATCGAGGGCGTGGAGGAAAGCCCTGCCCACACTCCTTCGACTGAGGGTGAGCTGTATGCAGTCTCTGAAGATCATATGGAGCAAGTTCTGGATCTGATGGACTGGTCTATGGAGGTAATCCCTAATTTTCCTGTTTCCCCGCTGGTTCCGTCCAGCCCTGATTCCCCTGTATACCCTCTCAGTCTCCCACTCCTACCTCCTCCAGTCATTTCCTCTGCTCCATTTCCACTGGTTCCATCCAGACATGAATTTTCTGTTTCTCCGCTGGTTCCGCCCAGCCCTGAGTTTCCTGTGTCTCCGCTGGTTCCGCCCAGCCCTGAATCTTCTGTGTCTCCGCTGGTTCCGCCCAGCCCTGAATCTTCTGTGTCTCCGCTGGTTCCGCCCAGCCCTGAACCTTCTGTGTCTCCGCTGGTTCCGCCCAGCCCTGAACCTTCTGTGTCTCCGCTGGTTCCGCCCAGCCCTGAACCTTCTGTGTCTCCTGTATTCCCTCCCAGCCTCCCTCTCCCACCTCCTCCCAAACCTGCTGATCCCTCTACTCCACTTTCGCTGGTTCCGTCCAGCCCTGATCCTCCTGTCCTTCCTCCCATCCTTCCTCTCTGTCCTCCTCCTACACCAGCCAGTTCCTCGCCATCCCTGCTGGTGCCAGTCAGTCCCGCAGCTCACCCTCAGTCCGCGCCATCGGGGCGCGATGGTTCACCACTGGACTGCCAGTCTCCAGCTCTGCCTTGGCGCGTTAAGGCCCTGTCTCCGCCTCCAGCCTCCGAGCCCTGGACTCCTCCTCGGTCCTTCGACCCAGCGGCTCCGCCTTGGCTCTTAGCTCCCTCGTCTCCACCGTGGCCTGTCATCCCACCTGCTCCACCGGGCTCCCTCGTCCCTCCGGCTCCACCTTGGTCAGTCGTCGACCATCTGCCGCCTCGGGACTCCTCTCCTCTGGTTCCACCTCGTCACTCCATCCCTCTGGCTTTGTCAGGCTCCTCCTTCCCTCCGGTTCCACCTCCATCCTCGGTCGCTCCGGCTCCACAGCGGTCTGCCAGGACCCTGCCTCCGCCTTGGTCGCCTGAGCCTTCTGCTCCACCTAGGCCCTCCGGATCCTCGACGTCCCCCTGGCTCTGCGGCTGTGCTGCTCTATCTTGGGCTCCTCACCCACCGGTGCAGTCTCCGCCTGTTGGCCCCCTGGTGTCGTCGACCCCTCCTTCACCATGGCTCCTCCCGCCGTTGACTCCACCTTGGATCTCCGTCCTGGCTGGTCTCTGGTGGACCATCTGGCTCCTCCTGCTCCTGTCTCCTCCCTGGCTCCTCCCTCCGTCGTCTCCTCCCTGGCTCCTCCTTCCGTGGTCCCCTTCTGCTGGCCCCCTCCTGGGAGTCTGTCCTCCACTGGTACCTCCTCCCAAGTTCCCACCCACGCCTCCCTCGGTTGTTTCTACGGTGCGAGGACGCACCTACCGGGAGGGGGGAGTACTGTCACATACCTGGTCTCATTCAGTGTGTCTTTGCCCCTGTGACCCAGTTTCTGTCTTCCGTGTTTGGTTTGATTAGTTCCCAGGTGTGTCTATTCTATTCCTCATGTGTTCCATGTCCCTGTTAATTTAGTGATTCCATCCACCTGTGTTTCCCCATTATCTTTTGTACATAAGCCCAGTCCTTTCAGTTCTGTGTTGTCGGGTCTACTAACTCACTCACTTACGTGTGTCTATCGCTGTGCTCCATGAGTTGAATATACTAAAAGCCTTATTTCGTTTATCCTCGGCTCCGTGTTTCTTCCGGCAGCGTAAACCGTGACAGTATATATATATATTTATATATATGCCGGCAGGAATTGTAGGTGGGGGGAGTGCATGTACAGTTCTCTTTCTACCTTCAATACACGACTTAAGTGCCCTTGAGCAAGGCACTGAACCCCCAACTGCTCCCTGGGCGCCGCAGCATAAATGGCTGCCTATTGCTCCGGATGTGTGTTCACTAGGGGTTTAACAGTACGTGTATTCGTACCGGACCGTTTCGGTACAGGGCTTTCGTTACGGTGCACGTGTGTACCGAATGACCGAATGCAATATTTTGTGCGCAGAACATATACATTAGCGTGTTTCCAAACAAACATATTAAGTGGCAGAAGTGTCCGCGTTCAGCGCAAATCCCGCCCTGCAGCTGATTCCAAAGGCCGGTGACACACTGGCTGCGTGGCATGAGCGTGGCGTTTCTGTTGCGTGTCAGTTGCGTTACGGCTGCTTCGCGTATTCTGTGTCTTTACACACCAGAACCCTGCCTGACGCGGCGCTGGCGCGCTGCTGCTGCTGTAGGTGACATAGAGGGAGACTGCCGACAGACCAGGATCTTGTCTTCACGACAACAATATCTATAGCGTTACTTCATGTTGAGCATAAATATAAAGCCTACTGATAAAGGACACCGTCAGCAGTAATGACGACAAAATAGACTATGTTTGACAGGTGCATTATGCCAGTGTGTCACCGGCCTAAGGTTTTCAAAAGGCATCACGCGAATGTGAACATCACTACAACTAAGGAAAAAAAAAATATTTTAATTCAAACGCAGCTCCCGTCGGCATTTAAACAGAATTCCGATCAGTCCAAGCAATAACGAAATCTGAGCATGTCTAAAAACTGAAACTGTTGATGCTGCAACTTTACACTTTGGAAGAGTGATATATGTATATTTTGATTTATATGAGTAGGCCTACAAGCTGGGATTGGTAATGCTGCACTGTAATCATAGTTATTTATTTATATTTTTCATTATATTCTATTATATGATATTAAGAACTTTGCAGCAGTATTTTATTTTATTTTGTTTTTTTTATTTTATATATATTTTATTAAAAAGTATTTTTTTAAAAGTGTAAACAAATTGTTAAAAAAAGTTTATAGAAATGAACAACCTGCAGTTTAATGTTTCCATTTCTTTCCCTTACTGTACCGAAAATGAACCGAACCGTGACTTTAAAACTTTTGCGCACCGTTACACCCCTAGTGTTCACAGTGTGTGTGTGTTCACTGCTCTGTGTGTGTGCACTTCGGATGGGTTAAATGCAGAGCAGGAATTCTGAGTATGGGTCACTTTCACTGTCACTTTCACTGTCACTTTCACTGTCACTTTCAAAATGTATTTTTTTTTACCTAACCATTGGGTTACACATATTGGGTCAATGTGTTGGGTTATCTTAACATTTGTTGGGTAATTTTTTTTCGTCGTAGGGTTATTTTTAGATATAACCCAACTGTTGTGTTAAATATGTTTCCTGCTTCACTCCAGTCAGAAACTCAGTGCGGACATCAGCGACAGTCTGCCTGATTATAATGGGTTAAGTAACTGTTAATATAAGTGTATGATGTATATAACTGTTATAACATTAAGTAATGTGTCTGATATGTTAATTATAACGTTAAAAAAGTTTTTATTATCTTTTGTCATCTGTTTCTCGTGTTCCTGCCTTGCTTTGTCTCCTGTTTCGGTTCGCTCTGGATTGTTACCTTTGCAAACGGATTATCGTCACCTCACTCAGATCTACCACCACCGTCATCCTTACCAGCGCACTCAACTCACCTACTCACCAGTCTGTGCTGCCATCGAGGTTCCTGCGTCACTCTCCAACCTTCCATCATCACATCTTTTACAATAAACTCTGTTTACTTGCTTTTGCCTCCTGTCTCATTTACCAAGCGTCACAGAATGATCTGACCATTATGGAGGCAGCGAGTAGTCAACATTCCACCCTTGAAGAAATTCTCAGGGCCAGTGTTCGGAGGATGGACCCCCAGGAGAGGAGTCTTAACGACACTGGTCGCGCGGTTCAAGCCTTGGTGACGCAGGTGTCCGAGCTCACTCAACAGTTCCAGCTACTACGAGCTCCCACTGCGCTGCCCACACCGCCTGTTCTCCCAGTACCATCGGAGACCCCCTCCCAGTTGGAACCATGTCTCCCGATCCCGGAGACGTACTCGGGTGAGCCCAACTTCTTTAGAGCATTTCTAATCCGCTGTGACATGCACTTTTCCCTACAGCCCAGAACCTTTGCTAACGAAAGGGCCAAGGTGGCCTTCATGTTGACGCTACTCTCTGGGAGGGCGGCATTATGGGGGACATCGGTGTGGGAGAACCAGGATCCATGCTGCACCTCGTTTCAGGCTCTCTCCGCCGAGATGAGATTACGCCAGCACGAGAGATCCGTCTCGGATTATTCTATCGAGTTCCGGACCCTGGCGGTGGAGTGTCATTGGAACGAGGAGGCGCAGTGGGACATGTTCCTGCATGGGCTGGCTGACCGCATCCAGCAGGAGATCTACGCCCTGGATCTCCCCACGTCCCTCAATGGACTCATCGAGCTGGCCTTGCGGGTCGATGCACGTCTGACACGGATGGAGAGGAGGAACTTACCTAGCACTACATCCAGTGGACCGGCAGACGTGCGATTCAGAGGCCAGCCCCTCCTACGATCACGAGCCCATGCAGGTAGGGCGAGCTCGGCTTTCCCGGGAGGAGAAAGGTCCCTTGGCCTGTGCCTCTACTGCGGGGGAGCCGGACATCAAACCCACACCTATCCATAAAAGGGCCAGGCCGGGGAGTAGGTATGGGGCTACTATCGGGTGGGATCTCCGCCGAGAAGACCTCATCACCATCAACATCATCCTCTACGCTCCTCCCGGTAAGACTGAGGTGGTCAGCACAGACCCACCACTGTCAAGCACTACTGGACTCAGGGGCAGAGGGTAATTTCATGGACAGCACATTGGCACACAAGCTCCACATTCCCCTCAGACCCCTTCTGCACCACATCACGGTTCACACCCTCACTGGACAGCAACTCCCTACCATCTCATACATCACTGAAGACATCACACTCTTCACATCTGGCAATCACTCTGAGACTATTTCCTTTCACATCCTTGACTCTCCCCTGGCACCCATTGTCCTCGGACACCCTTGGCTCCTCCTCCATAACCCCAAAATAGACTGGTCCTCTTAATTCCATTCTGTCCTGGTGTAAAAAGTGTCATGAGTCTTGTTTAGTGTCTGCCTGTCCGTCTGTGTCTATGTCTGTGTTACAGGAGGAGGCGGTGGATTTGTCTAACGTGCCCGCAGAGTACCTCCATCTGAAGGAAGTGTTCAGTAAGTCTCGTGCTGCTTCTCTTCCTCCGCATTGTCCCTACGACTGTGCCATAGATTTATTATCAGGTAAGTCTCCGCCTAAAGGCAAACTTTATTCACTTCCTGTTCCGGAGAGGGAGGCTATGGAGAAATATATTTCTGATTCTCTAGCTTCTAAGTTCATCTGCCCTTCCACTTCTCCTGCGGGGGCGGGGTTCTTTTTTGTGGGAAAGAAGGAAGGATCACTGCGACCTTGTTCTGATTACCGGTGAATGAACAACATCACTGTAAAGAATACTTATCCTTTACCGTTGATGTCTTCGGCCTTTGAGAGGTTGCAGGGAGCGTCAATTTTCACAAAACTGGACTTACGCAGTGCGTATCAGTTGGTTCGGATCAGGGAGGGGGATGAATGGAAGACCGCTTTAAACACCCCCACACAATATTTGGTTATGTCCTTCGGGCTTTCCAGCCCCCCAGTGGTCTTCCAGGCACTCCTCAACGACGTGCTGCGAGATATGATTGATCAGTTCATTTATGTCTACCTGGACGACATATTGATTTTTTCTTCTTCTCTCCAGGAACATGTGCAGCACATCCGATGAGTGCTTCAGAGGTTGCTAGAGAATGGGCTTTTTGTCAAGGCGGAGAAATGCGAATTTCATGCACAGTCAATTCCATTTCTGGGGTATATCGTGTCGACTGAGGGAATACGCATGGATCCCGAGAAAGTTAAGGCTGTGGTAGAGTGGCCAAGTCCAGATTCCCTTAAGGCCCTACAGAGGTTTCTGGGGTTCGCTAACTTCTACCGGCGTTTCTTTCGCAACGTCAGCCAACTAGCCGCACCTCTGACCGCCTTGACCTCCGCCAAGACTGCGTTCAGGTGGTCAGACACAGCTGAGGCTGTGTTTGCCAAACTGAAGAGCCATTTAATTTCAGCCCCTATTCTGATTACCCCTGACCCTACACGTCAGTTCGTGGTGGCGGTCGATGCATCAGAGGTAGGGGTAGGAGTGGTGTTATTACAACGTTCTCCCTTAGACAACAAGGTTCATCCTTGCGCGTAGTTTTCATATCGTTTAGCTCCTGCAGAACGAAATTACTATATTGGTAACCGAGAATTGTTGGCAGTTAAGATGGCATTGGAGGAATGGCGACACTGGTTAGAAGGATCGGGGGTTCCTTTTATAGTATGGACTGACCACAAGAATTTAGAGTACATTAGCACAGCCAAAAGGTTGAACTCCAGGCAGGCTCGACGGGCACTTTTTCGGACGTTTTGACTTTACTATTTCGTACCGCCCGGGTTCCAAAAATATCAAACCCGATTCTTTGTCACGCATTTTTGACCATTCCGAACGCCAGACATTAGTGGTCTCCACTCTCACATGGGAGATCGAATCGAAGGTCAGAACAGCCTTAGAAGGGGTAACGCCTCCGCCCGGGTGCCCACTGAACCGCTTATATGTGCCGGAGGGATTAAGGTCTAACGTTATCCAGTGGGGACATTGCTCCAATGTAGCTTGCCATCCAGGAGTTAATTGAACGAGATTTTTAGTCAAGCATGGATTCTGGTGGCCACTTGTGGCTCGCGACATTCACAGTTTTGTCTTGGCTTGCTCAGTTTGTGCCACTGGTAAGACTTCCAATCGGCCCCCTGATGGGTTACTCCAACCACTGCCGGTCCCTTCGAGACCCTGGTCCCACATCACACTAGATTTTATTACCGCCCTCCCAGGGCAACATGGTTGTTTTAACCGTGGTGGACCGGTTCTCGAAGGCAGCCCACTTTATTCCCTTGCCCAAATTACCCTCAGCCAAGGAGACAGCGTTGACCGTCGTAGACCACGTCTTTCGTTTACATCGCCTCCCGATTGACGTGGTTTCCGACAGGGAAATAGTCCGTTTTTAGTCCATTTTTAGTCCGTTTATTTCCCCCAGAGAATCAAATCGACTGTAAATGAATGCTATTCCTGTTTGTTCGCCAGCATCAATGCATTAAAAGATTAGCTGCAAAACTTTTTAGACAAGTATTACTTACAGTTAATAAAAAAATGTCTGGTGAAATGTAAAAGTTTGATGAAATCATTATAATTAAGCTAGAAAAGCCACACAGACTATTTATCGGATTGGACCAGTGAAAAAAGCTGCTGGAGCGAGCTGAGCTCACATATCAGTCATGCAACAGACAACAGACTCCGCGAGAATTGTTTGAATGAACCTGCAATTTTCTGTTATAAAAGTTAAAAACCCATACGAAAGAAAAGCACACGGCCCGTGAGGCAGTTAGCTCTTTCAGCAGAAATTTATACCAGTGCCCCAAATTTACATAACGTTACTCCTGAAACCAACCTTTAAGAGGGGAGGGTAAAACAGATGCCATATTCGTCTTAGGCTACGTTCACACTGCAAACTGAAACGACCCAATTCCGATTTTTTTGCCCCTATGCGACCTGTATCTGATCTTTACATGACAGTCTGAACGACACAGATCTGATCTTTTCAAATGTGACCCAGGCCACTTGGGTATGTGGTCCTGAATCCGATACGTATCCGATCTTTTGAAATGCGACCTACGTCTGAACGGCCAGGCCACATGCATCTGACCCGCACGTCATTAATATGCTACAACTGTCATAATTCTGCGTTGAAGTAGGCGGGAACGAGAAGATAAACAACAACCATGGCGGACGATGCTGCTGAGACCAGTCAATGGAAGGGAAGCGAGTTCACAGATTTAATTAATATTTGGGGTGACTGCTCTATTCAGGCCAAACTCAAGGGGCTCTTATCGGAACCGGGTGGTTTACGAAAACATTTCCAGCGAAATGGCCGAGCGTGGTTACAGACGATCCTGGCTCCAATGCCAGCGAATATAAAAAGCCTCAGAGCCAAATACAAACATCCATGTTTAACGTTAGCTACTTCTGCAAACAACGAGTGACGTTGTTCACCGTTGAGTACTCTTCTGCGCATGCGGGTCACTTCTGGGCCATTTCATGTTCACACAGGAGATCACAAAAGGTCGCATTTAATTGGAAATGTGAACGGCCTTACAAAAAATTGAGCATTAAGCCCTGCAGTGTGAACGTAGCCTTAGTGCACCAGTACTAATTAATTTTGGTAAAAGTGTTTTTATGGTTTATTCATATTCATGTCTTTGAGTTTGTGTTTAAAAATGACCCAGTTTGACTCTCCTTTAAGTTCAGTGGTCAAAAATTCCAGACCTTTGTGCCTTATACAGAGAAAACTGATTGCCCAAACAAAGTATTGCGTCTCTCTGTCACGACTGGGATACAAGGATACACGGAGAGACAACCAAATGCGAGTACGTTCTTTATTTTGGGGCAATCCAAAGAGAATAAACAGTCCAGACAGGGGTCGATGCCAAACAAAACCAAACATAAACAAACAAGGATACAAGGCATGAGCACAACAAGAGACGGACGTGAATGAACAAGAACTCCGTGACACACACTAAGACAGACCAGGTATAAATACACAGGGAGAGACAAACACTAATGGGGAATTGACAGAGTGCAATGATTGATAACCAGTGACAGCTGAGTGCAATGATTTAGGCAGAGGATGTGAGGAATGTGGTTCATGAAGTGACAAACACCGTGGGGAAGGAGGACATCTAGTGGATACCCAGGGAACACAACCCAGACACTGTGACAATACCCCCCCTCTACAGAGTGGCTCCCAGACGCCCCACGACAAGACTACAAAACCAGATACCAGGAGGGAGGCGGACAAGTGGAGGCTCAGGGGGAGGGATGGAGGGCCAGAAAAAAAAATGGGGAAACCAGAGACCAGAGGAACATGAAAATGGGGAACAGACACCAGAAGTGCAAACATAAAACAGGGAGACAAGGAGGGAGGTGGACCGGAGGAGGTTCAGGGTGAGGGACGGAGGGCCAGGCTAACAAGGAGGAAGGACCGGAAGTGAACACAAAAACCAAAAAACAACAACAAAACAGGAGATCAGGGTGGATCGTGGCGTTCAAGAACCCAGAATGACGCCGAGCAGAAGACCACCACATCCGTGTGGTCGGGACGGACACCCCCCAGGGCGGAGCAGAAGACCACCACATCCGTGCGGCCGGACCAACAGGAGGACAAGTCTGGTTGGGCAGGTCTGAAACAAAAAACCTGAACAAGTTAAGAGTAGCCTCCGTGGCTACAACAGGATCAGTCTGATGCTCAGAGAGTTCGACTGAGACATGACAAGGCTCTGGAAGTCCCGCAGAAGCATGGAGCGATTCCGGTAATCCAGCCGAGACGAGGAGAGGCTGCAGTAGTTGAGCAGAGACATGGAGAGGCTCTGGTAATCCCATGGTGTTTAGACTGGATTACAGAAGATCAATGCTGACTTGACTCTGCTCCTGAAGATCTTTGGTGGTCTGACTCTGCTCATGAAGATCATTGGTTACTTGCATTTGTTCATGGAGATCATTGGTGACTTGCATTTGTTCATGAAGATCATTGGTGACTTGCATTTGTCCTTGAAGATCGCCAGTGACTTAGTTCGGTCCTTGAAGATCACCGGTGACTAGCCCTGACTCTGGAGGGTCATCGGTGACTGGCCCTGACTCTGGAATGGCTGCCTACTGCTCTGGGTGTGTGTTCACAGTGTGTGTGTGTGTGTGTGTGTGTGTGTTCACTACTCTGTGTGTGTGCACTTCGGATGGGTTAAATGCAGAGCACAAATTCTGAGTATGGGTCACCATACTTGGCTGAATGTCGCGTCACTTTAAGGAAGGTCATCGGTGACTATCCCTGACTCTGGAAGGTCATCGGTGACTATCCCTGACTCTGGAAGGTCATCGGTGATTAGTCCTGACTCTGGAAGGTCAGCGGTGACTAGCCCTGACTCTGGAGAGTCGTCGGTGACTAGCCCTGACTCTAGAGGGTCGTCGGTGACTAGCCCTGACTCTAGAGGGTCGTCGGTGACTAGCCCTGACTTTGGAAGGTCATCGGTGACTAGCCCTGACTCTGGATGGGCGGCCATCTTTGGCCATGGCTCTGGACCGGCGGCCAACTTGGGCATTGGCGCTGGGTTTGTGGCCATCTTGTGCTGTGGCGCTGGGCTAGCGACCATCCCATGCTGCGGTGTTGGGCTGATGTCCATCTTGCGACGTGACACTGAGTTGGTGGCCATCTTGTGCTGTGGTACTGGGGTGGCGGCCATCTTGTGCTGTGGCACTGGATTGGCGGCCATTTTGGGCCATGACTCTGGACGGGCGGCCATCTTGGGCCGTGGCTCTGGACCGGTGGCCATCTTGGGCATTGGCGCTGGGTTAGTGGCCATCTTGTGCTGTGGTGCTGGGCTGGCGACCACCTGGTGCTGTGGCACTGGGCTGGCGGCCATCTTGGGCTGTGACGTGAACACTCCTGGGAATCTCTAGGATCTTGTTCAACATGGAGAAGTAATCCAAAAATGTCTCAGCAGCCATCTTGGGCTGTGGCTCTGGGCTGGCGGCCGTCTTGCCTCGTGGCGTGGGGCTGTCGACCACGTTGGGCTGTGACGCTGGGTGGCATCCATCCTACCTCGTGGCGCTGGCCTAGCGGCCATCATGGGCAGTGGCGCCACCATGGTGGACGTGCGCTTCTTCTCCACTCTCCGTCCGCCATGGTGAGACGGTGGCTCTGATCCATCCCACACGAGCCCTGGGTCGAAGGGGGTCCATGGTTGAGAGCGATGCTGAGCCTCCTCTCGACCACTCCCTCCTTGGCGACCTCCCCTGGTCCCCCGGAAAACCACCAGGCGAGTTCCCTCAAAACCATTCCTCTCCCGCTCTGTGGCTGGGGAGGAGACATAATTTTGGGGCAATCCAAAGAGAATAAACAGTCCAAGCAGGGTTTGATACCAAACAAAACCAAACATAAACAAACATAAACAAACAAGTACACAAGGCAAGAGCACAACAAGAGACGGATGTGAATGAACAAGGACTCCGTGACACATACTAAGACAGACCGGATATAAATACCAAGGGAGAGACAAAAGCTAATGGGGAATTGACAGAGTGCAATGATTGATAACCAGTGACAGCTGAGTGCAATGATTTAGGCAGAGAACGTGAGGAATGTGGTTCATGAAGTGACAGACACCGTGGGGAAGGAGGACATCTAGTGGATACCCAGGGAACACAAACCAGACACTGTGACACTCGGAATCTGACACTTCCCGTTCTGAGCTCCTCTAGTCCTTGAACCCCCAACACCGCTACATTTTGCAGATGTTTTGTAAGTTCATCAGAAACTGCCTGCACACTTCTCCCTCGCACATAAACCACTGCATCATCCGCGTACATTTGAAATCCTGCTGTGGGTCATGAGTCTGGCAAATCGTTAATATACAATGTAAAAAGCAAGGGCCCAAGAATGGAACCTTGCTGTACTACTGTGTTCATTTTTAAAAAATGTGGACATCTCATTATTAACCACCACACATTGATCTCTATGTTCCAGATATGATTTGAACCACTGCAAAGTTGACGGCCTAAAATTAAAATGTACAATTTGTGAATAAGAATTTCATGATTTAAGGTGTGAAACGCCTTTTTAAGATCCAAAAAAAATGTCGCCAACAATTTTGCCACTGTCTATAGCAGATTTACGTTGTTCCACAAAGAAGCAGTTTGCCGTTTCGGTGGAGTATTGAGGACGGCAGCCAAATTGTAATGGGTGTAAAATGTTATTTGATTGTATAAAATTCATACGTTTTTAAATTTTTTCTAACATCTTTGAAAATATTGGTAAGATGCTTACGGCCGATAATTGCATACCTGGTCTGGGATTCTTGACTTAAATAATGGCATGACTTTTGCCTGTTTCCAGGTTGTGGGAAATTGTCCGCTCTGAATAGACAAATTGAACACGTGTGTTAGAGGCTTTACAAGAGTGTTTTTATTTCGTTTAAAAAAAGCTGTATATATATGGAAAAGGTTTTTACTATAGCTATTGTTAACTGAATTTATCGCTTCAAGCACTTTTGCTTCATTAGTCCGCAGAAGTGAGAACAGCGAATATTGGTTTATCGATCGATGTTTAGTCTTTTTGATGTCAGGCATCCAAAATATCGACCCATACGAGCTCCCAGCAGCGGAATGGCACAGAGACCTGGACCATAAAAGTGGATGACATTGTTGTCACGAATAAAAATTCCATGGCTGAAGCATTCAATCACCACTTCATAAATTATGGCTTTGTTTCCAATGCACTAAACCTTATTGATACAGCCCCTGCAGCCTCTAATGCCTGCAGCCTTTTAGCCCCTTCTCACAGTTTTTCTATTCGGCCTGTTTTAGTGGGAGAAGTCCTGAAGGAATTGACTGCTCTGGACCCCAATAAAGTAGCTGGGTCAGATGATCTTGCCGCTTTTTTCATTAAAATTACTGCCCCTGTCATTGCGGCCCCTCTCACAGCCCTCTTTAAGAACAGTGAATATTAGTTTATCGATTGATGTTTAGTGAATTTTAGTTGTTGTTCTACATACACTTGTTGCACCAATGCTTCCACAGATGAAAAAAAAAATGTATTAAATTCCAGTGCTATCTCTAATCTGACTGTCTCCATTTCTAAGCTCATGAATAGTCTTTGATTTCCCTCAGGGTTTCACAATATTATTTATTTGCTTCCGCATTATGAGAGGACTTCCCTTGGCTTCTATTATTGTTATAATATAATACTCCGCTTTTGCTTTTCTTATATTTTTAGTAACTCGATTTCTTAAACTTTTAAAAATATTTATATCAATACTTAGTTTGGTCTTAACTGATTTTTTCAAAGCCAGGTCTCTTTCTTTCATTAATCGCTTCAACTCCTCATTGAACCAGGGTAGTATTCTCTTCTTCAAATGCTTTTGTTTTCTAAGAAATTTAGAAATGACCCCATCAACTGTGTTCATTGCCTCTTTACAACAACTATGCACATCGTTGTTTTCCATGATTTTGCTCAAGTCAAGAGAATTTAATTCATTTAACATCAGTCAGTCAAGCTTTATAATAATCAAGTATTATTTAACTTAATTAGAAGAAAATTTGATAACCATGTTTGAATGAATATTAGTAATATTAGTTTTAACTGAACATTTTAACTTGAGATGTGGTTGTTTTTTCTGTCATTCAATGTTTCTGACCCAAAAAAAATTATATTTTGGAAAAAACGAACAAAAATACTGATAGGATAATATCGATACGGATTCTAATAATAAGACCTACAAAACACACTAAGGATTACAAAGGATTAATGAGCAGCTGGATTCATGAATATTAATCAGCTTTTGTGCGTTCGCTTGAACTGATTTGCTGAAATCAAAACAGGGATGAAAATAGGTGAGTGCCAGCCAATGGGATTGACGTTTGTGCATTAACTCAGAATCAGAATCAGAATCAGAACTGATTCAGAATCAGAACAGAACTGAAACTCCACCCACTACCAGAAAACCCAGCTGTTCTTAAAAGCTGAAGACTTCCATTGAGAGTGAGGAGTTGTCGTCATAGCACAGAGCCCCTCCCCTCGATATCACAGTCGCTGCCATGTTGGCAGGACACCGGCGGTGAAACAAGATTGTTTACATGTGTTGTAAACTCGGTACTAGAGGAGGTTCTTGCAATTCTGCACTGTTTTACCATGCCTGGAAGTTACTGCTGTGTTAAAAACTGCTCCAGTACCTCACACGTTACATTTGGAACACATAGGAGCAATGGATACAGTTTTATTTTTAGGTTACACCAAGCGCAAAACAGTGGTATTTGGAGAAGCTCTCAGGCATCCAAAATATCGACCCATACGAGCTCCCTGCAGCGGAATGGCACAGAGACCTGGACCATAAAATTGGATGACATTGTTGTCACTAATAAAAAAATTTTCATTAAAATTGCTGCCCCTGTCATTGGGGCTCCTCTCACAGCCCTCATTAATCTGTCCCTCTATACAGCCGAGATTCCACCTGCTTGGAAAGAAGCTGTTGTGCTTCCCCAGTATAAGGGTGGTGATCAGGCTGACCTAAACAATTACAGGCCATCTCAGTCTTGCCTTGCGTGTCCAAAATACTGGAAAACTTGTCAACAAACAACGAATCAATCATCTTAATGTGAACTGTATCATCTCCGGGGCACAGTCTGGCTTCCGATCAGGGTATGGTGGTGTTACAGCTACCACTATAGTGCTCAATTATATTACAACTGCGCAAGATAACAAACAACACTGTGCTGCTATTTTCATTGACCTTGCAAAAACTTTTGACTCCGTGGACCACAATACACTCATCCACACACTCAGCAGCATTGGTGTCACTGATCACTCTCTGGTCTGGTTCTCAAATTATCTGTCTTTTCAATTCAATTCAATTCAATTCAATTCAAGTTTATTTGTATAGCGCTTTTTACAAAACAAATCATTACAAAGCAACTTTACAGAAAATTATGTTTCTACAATATTTAGTAGTAGCTAGTAGTTTGTGCACATTTGACAGGATTTTAAAAAATAAATAAATAATAATAATAATAATACAAGACATAGTCAGCTAGACGATGAACTATCAATATTATTAATTAAGTTATTATATGATTCAGTCACACATTTAGCAATAATTGTTAGTTCTGTTTGTTGATTCAGGGTTAGCATCATCTGAGGTCCTCTGAGGGTCAGCATCATCTCTTCTCGGGTGTTCTGGATCCAGACTGGAGCTTGTGTAAATCCTAGTTATGTTCCTAGTAGGCGAAACATAGAAACAAAATAGAGACATCATTAGCATAGCTGCTGATCCAACAAAGTAAAATTAGTTTAACCCAAGCTAATGAATAAAAATGCACCTTTGATCAGATGCAACTACACTCACAAATAAAAGATACATTATTTGAATGCTTGGCGAAAGAGATGTGTTTTTAATCTAGATTTAAACAGAGAGAGTGTGTCTGAACCCCGAACATTATCAGGAAGGCTATTCCAGAGTTTGGGAGCCAAATGTGAGAAAGCTCTACCTCCTTTAGTGGACTTTGCTATCCTAGGAACTACCAAAAGTCCAGCGTTTTGTGACCTTAGGGTGCGTAATGGGTTGTAACGTGGTAGAAGGCTAGTTAGGTACGCAGGAGCTAAACCATTTAGGGCCTTATAGGTAAGTAATGATAATGTGTAACTGATACGGAATTTAATAGGTAGCCAGTGCAGAGACTGTAAAATTGGGGTAATATGATCATATTTTCTTGACCTTGAAGGACTCCAGCTGCTGCATTTTGGACTACCTGTAGCTTGTTTATTGACGAAGCAGGACAACCACCTAGAAGTGCATTACAATAGTCCAGTCTAGAGGTCATAAATGCATGAACTAGCTTTTCTGCATCAGAAACAGATAACATGTTTCGTAGCTTGGCAATGTTTCTAAGATGGAAGAATGCAGTTTTTGTAACATTGGAAATATGATTTTCAAAAGACAAATTGCTGTCTAATATAACACCCAGATTTCTGACTGTACAGGAAGTAACAGTACATCGGTCTAGTTGCAGATTGTAATCTACAAGATTCTGTGTAGTGTTTCTTGGTCCAATAATTAGTATCTCTGTCTTATCCGAATTTAATTGGAGAAAATTATTTGTCATCCAATCTTTTACATTTTTAATACACTCTGTTAGCTTAGATAATTGAGAAGTTTCATCTGGTCTCGTTGAGATATAAAGCTGAGTATCATCAGCATAACAGTGGAAGCTAATTCCGTATTTTCTAATAATATTACCAAGGGGCAACATGTATATTGAAAATAGAAGGGGACCTAGGATGGATCCTTGTGGCACTCCATATTTTACTGATGATAAATGAGATGACTCCCCATTTAAGTAAACAAAATGGTAGCGATCGGACAGGTAGGATCTAAACCATCTTAGAGCCTGCCCTTGAATACCTGTATAGTTTTGTAATCGATCTATGAGTATGTCATGATCTATGGTGTCAAACGCAGCACTAAGATCAAGTAAGACTAGAAATGAGATGCAGCCTTGATCTGACGCAAGAAGCAGGTCATTTGTAATTTTAACAAGTGCAGTTTCTGTGCTATGGTGGGGCCTAAAACCTGACTGAAATTCTTCATACATATAATTTTTGTGCAGGAAGGTGCTAAATTGAGCAGACACAACTTTTTCTACAATTTTTGACATAAATGGAAGATTTGAAATAGGCCTATAATTTGCCAGTACACTAGGTCATAGTTTTGGTTTCTTAATAAGAGGCTTGATAACCACCAGCTTGAATGGTTTTGGGACGTGACCTAAAGATAACGACGAGTTAATGATATTGAGAAGCAGTTCTTCGGCTACAGGTAACAATTCTTTTAGTTATTTAGTGGGTGCAGGATCTAATAAACATGTTGTTGGTTTAGATACAGTGATAAGTTTATTTAGCTCTTCCTGTCCTATGGTTGTAAAGCACTGCAGTTTATCTTTGGGTGAGATGGATGAAACTGAAGTGTTAGATGCTGTAGAATCTACATTCGCTATTGTATTTCTAATGTTATCTATTTTATCAGTGAAGAAATTGTCATTATTATTTAACGTTGGTGGAATATTTGAATCAGGTGGCGTCTGGTAATTTGTTAACTTAGCCACTGTGCTAAATAAAAACCTTGGAATTGTTTTGGTTATTTTCAATGAGTTTGTGTATATGCTCTGCCCTAGCAGTTTTTAGAGCCTGTCTATAGCTGGAAATACTGTTTTTCCATGCAATTCTAAAAACTTCTAAGTTAGTTTTTCTCCATTTGCGTTCAAGACTACGAGTTACTTTCTTGAGAGAGTGAGTATTACTGTTATACCATGGTACAGTACGTTTTTCTCTAACCTTTTTCAATTTGATCAGGGCAACAGCTTCTAATGTATTAGAGAAAATAGTGCCCATGTTGTCAGTAATTTCGTCTAATTCATGTGTATTTTTGGGTACAAATAGCAGTTGAGATAGATCAGGCAGGTTGTTTGCGAATCTTTCTTTGGTGGCTGGAACAATAGTTCTGCCCAGACGGTATCGCTGCAACATATAGTTAATATCAGTTATACGCAGCATGCACGATACAAGGAAATGGTCTGTAATATCATCACTTTGAGGTACAATATCTATAGCAGTAAGATCGATTCCATGCGATATAATTAAATCTAGTGTATGATTAAAACAATGAGTGGGCCAGGTGACATTTTGCTTGACTCCAAAGGAGTTTATTAGGTCCGTAAACGCAAGTCCTCATTTGCATTATCAACGTGAATATTAAAATCTCCCATGATTAGCGCCTTATCAACTGTAACTAGAAGGTCTGAGAGGAAATCTGCAAATTCTTTTAGGAATTCTGTATACGGCCCTGGTGGTCTATACACAGTAGCCAGAGCAAGAGATACATTAGATTTATTTTGCATGTCTGACAGAGTAACATTTAGGAGAAGTATTTAAAAAGATTTAAACCTGTATCTTTGTTTTCTGGGTAACGTTGAGAATATCATTGAGAATGTCTCACCGGGTTCAACGCGTAAGATTTGAAAACTGCTTCTCCCATTCTCTCCCAGTTACCAGGGGTGTCCCCCAAGGCTCCATCCTTGGCCCTACACTTTTCTTAATTTATATTAATAACATTCCCCAGGCAATTGTCAATTCACTCATTCACTTATATGCTGATGATACAATCGTTTATGCCACGGGTTCTTCCCCTGAGGCTGTTCAAGCTACCCTGCAAGATAGCTTTTACCAACTGCAGCAGTCTTTTACACATCTCAAACTCACTCTCAATACCTCCAAAACAAAAATAATGTGGTTTTACCGTAAGGGTACTACGCCTGCTCCTGCACTTAACATCACTACCTGCAAGGGGACTATGCTAGAACAAGTCACAGCATATAACTACTTGGGCATCAGGTTGGAAAGTCCACTTTCTTTCACCATTCACATATCAAAGCTGCAATCAAAGGTCAAAGCCAAGCTTGGTTTCCTTTACAGAAACCGCTCTTCATTCACCACCTCTGCCAGACTTACTCTCACTCAAATGACCATTCTACCAATGTTAGACTATGGAGACACTATATACAGGGTTGCTTGCAAGTCCTCTCTTTCAAAACTTGATGCTCTTTATCACTCTGCTATCAGGTTTGCCACAAATGCACCCTTCAATACACACCACTGTGCTTTATATTCATCTGTAAAAGGGGGGGGGGGGAGTAGAGCGCAGTCTCGGGAGTACCCCCCGGCCTGCGAGGGGCGATGGGGGTATGTGGCGAGTGGGGCTGGGCCGAGAGGCGTGGGAACGAGGAGTGAGGCCAGGTGTAGTGATTGAAGATGAGCTGCACCTGCGCCCCACCGCCGGTATTGAGTCCCACGTATTTTTATTTTATTTTTTTAAACAGTAAACAGATTGATGATGTTTGGTGTTTTAATATGTATTTATGTAAATGCTAACCTGTGTTTCTAATGTTCTGTATTTATTTTATCCCTACTTCCCTTTCCCTAAGTGGTCATTCCACTTGTCAGGCCGCCATTGTAAATAAGAACCTGTTCTTAATGACTTGCCTGTAAAAATATAGGTTGAATGAATGAACATACATCCACGCACATATATGCACATTGTGGATTATCTAGTTTTTGGTGTAAGTTACTACACAATGCAGGAGTTTAAAAGCCACAAGTCTTTGGAATGTTACGAGGCTTTCTTCTGTGGCTGGGTCCATCTCAAGCCTCCAGGTGGTGAAAACAGCGTTGTACTGGCCAAAGTTTATTCACATGCGACTTATCGTGTTGTAATTACACATTGCATTTAGCAGACACTTCTTGACCAAAA
This sequence comes from Carassius auratus, assembly GCF_003368295.1. Classification (NCBI taxonomy): domain Eukaryota; kingdom Metazoa; phylum Chordata; class Actinopteri; order Cypriniformes; family Cyprinidae; genus Carassius; species Carassius auratus. The sequence continues at coordinate 23,207,091 of NC_039267.1, forward strand.
TGACAAAGTAACTTAAATGAGACTGTTTCGTAAACACTAGATTGTAACGAGATGTTCAATGTACACAAACGTTTCCAACATGTTTTGATTTAGGCTAAAGCTGTGTATGTTTAGTTATAATTAGATTTTTGCCCAATGACACATACTGTACCAGGTTTTTGTGATGGGGGCTGCAAAGTGGACAAACCAGTTCTGGGTTAGCTAGGGTACTTAAATGTGTGACTGCAATATGTAAATGTCCTGGTTAGATTAAAGCCATTAACAGTGTGAATGAAAGTTCCATCGTAAACAATATAATTCACAATGTCCATATGTGTGCATGGAGGTAAATAGGGATGTAGTGGAGGCTAAACGCACGTAAACGCCGTTTACGCACCTCCCAAAATTCGTAAATAGCATTTACCCACCTCAACAGTGCATTTATCCACCTCTAAATTGAGTTTATGCACCTCTAAATAGCCTACAGTTCCTATGACATTTTAAGCTTATGTCGTTTTACTTTCATATTGTTCATTATTAGTTTCATTGGTTGTTTGTTGTTAAAGGGGGGGTGAAATGGTCATTTTCACTCAATCTCCTGTTAATCTTGAGTACCTATAGAGTAGTACTTTCATATCTCCAAAAAGTCTTTAGTTTTATTATATTTATAAGAGAAAAATAGTCTATGCCGTTTTTTTTTCGGAAAAACACGAGCCGCTGGAGGCGTGATGTGTGGGCGGAGCTAAAGAATCACAAGCGCGAGTAGGCTTTTGCGTTGAGAGCGTTTGGAAGTTGTGACATTACCGTGAGGAAAAAAAAACCATCATCCAAAACAAACCATGGCTAGCAGTCAGATTCAGCCATTTATTTATGATCCAGAATCAGATCCCGAGGCTGAAACTGAACGAGAGCAGCAGCAGCAATGACTACAACAGGACGTCTCTATGTGGTATGTATTGAAACTGTATATATTTGCTTATGTAACCCCTCTCTCCCGGGTCCTTTCTGATGCTCCTCACACTCGCTCCGAGCAGGCTCGAACCCGGGTCTCCGGCATGGGATGCGAACGCACTAACAAGGAGGCTAAATGGCTACAGCCACTAGCGTCTCTTGAGATCGGGGAGTGAGGTTTACCTGCACAGTATAACAGTATAAAAAACTCAGTATGTATGAAATAGCATTTCACCCCCCCCTTTAAAGATGAAGTCTTTCATATTGCGCTGCAACTTGTCAGTGTTGACCAATTGCTTGTGCTGTTGCCAGTAGTAGTGGGAAGTTCGAATCATTTTACTGACTCGGATCTTTGAGTCTCGTTCAGCAAAATGAACTAATCTTTTTTCTTCCCATCTCTTTGGGACTGACATGAAGAATAAAAGACTCTGACCTCACCTGTCGATTCAGAACCCATATGTTGTGTAATGCGCATGTGCGGTCAACACAAAATTAACAAATCACTCTCTGAGACAACTCGATAGTCCTGAGTCATATTAAAGATTCGATCAAAATGAACGACACGCAACAGACCGCATCAAGATTCAAAAATGGATATCCGGCAATTAATAATAATAATAATAATAATGTTCGTTATTTTGAATAGAAATCATCACTCATACAGCAGCCATTCATCTCATCTCCGGTTTATTTGTGTTCGTATACATACAATATCCACGATCCGCCAGGGCTATAGTCCAATGGTGCGCACATTTGAAGAGATAATAATTTTATGACATGTTTGTAAAATATTTCGTCATACAGAATAACATTTCTATTAATTTTACACTGATTTATGCGATCTGAAGAGCTCAAACAGCTAACAGAGCTAGCGATTACTCTCCTCTTATTGATTCGCGTCAGCTATGACATCAGTGCAATATCATTAGTTTGTAAATCTGTCAATCATCTCATGTGAACCACGTGACTAAAAGGATGTCCTTCTGCAATGAAGCTGTCTGTGTCATTGATAAAATATATGAAAGACAAAAGTAAAAAAAAAAAGTTTTCCGATTGAGAAAATTTTCAACAGATTAATCGACTATGAAAATAATCCCTAATCATTACGTACAAGTGCATTGCATTGGAACCCCTGGATATTAGATTAGATTAGATTAGATTCAACTTTATTGTCATTATGCAGAGTACAAGTACAGAGCTAATGAAATGCAGTTAGCATCTAACCAGAAGTGCAAGAATATAGTGTTATATATATACATAAAAGTGCAGAGTAAGTAAAGCTTATGATATACAGAATGTACAGTGGAGTTGCTATATACAATATTGATCAGAGTATATACAGAATATAAATATTAATGTAATGTAGGGATTGTATGTACATTATGAACAGAGCAAAGAATGATTATATATACATTATGAATAGCAGGAACTTGAGAACAGTAATAATAAATACAGTTGAATGAGTGTGCAAAAGTATTGTTTAACAATTATATGCAAAATAACAGTAGTGCAATTATATTTTTTGTAGAATAGTTTACTGTGCTTGTACAGTAACAGCTTTAGACAGTTTATAGTGTAATGGATTTAACCATGTGCAGTCTGTGCAAAATATGAGTAGTGCAATACATGTATGTAAAGTACTGTGACCAGTGCAGTAAAAGAGCAGGTGCAGGTTAGATTGGTGGTGTGGCGTTCAGGAGTGTCACAGCCTCAGGAAAGAAGCTCTTCCTGAGCCTACTTGTTCGAGAGCGTAGGCTTCTGTAACGCCTCCGATATAAGCCTCCCTTCTCTATTTCCTCTTTTAAAAAAATTGTTCTCTCTGTTGTCATTTAGTAAACTTTATAGATTTCAACCTTATTGTTCCTTCTTGAGTCTCTTTAACAAGAACTTAGATTAATGTATGAATTGAATAGTGATTGTGTGACCTATATGAGGAAACAACCAGTGATACCCTTGGTAGTAATATCAAATGATAGCCTATAGCGATGTCATCAGGATACACATACACCGGTAGGCAGTGGCCCACCTTACCGTGACCACGATGTCGTCACCCAGAATTTATAGTTTACCCACCTCTTTTTTTACCACTACACCTCTGGAGGTAAATGGTCCAGGTCTCTGTGCCGCTGCAGAGAGCTCGTATGGGTCGATATTTTGGATGCCTAAGAACTTCTCCAAACACCGCTGTTTTGCGTTTGGTGTGAGCTTTTTCCTGTAAGGTCCCCTTTCTTTCGCCTTATCTTTCTGCATTGCTTTACTTTCTTCATTTCTTCCTCGTATTCGTAGATCTGCCTCTGTTCCGCCGACATAATAAATGCGCAAAAATGAAAGAGTTCTTGACTGTTTAGTTGCGCCTCTGTGGAGTTCTGAAGGCGTTGCCCCTGGCAACCGATAGCGTATCCTACCATCATGGCCGATCGGCTCAGACCCCTCCCAAATCAACTCAAATCGGCACGTGACTCCTCACTCTCAATAGGAACACCGATATCTTGACAGGAACATACAACAAAGAATATTGTTTAAATGTAGCGAGTCAATTCACTCTCTCTCTCTCTCTCTCTCTCTCTCTCTCTCTCGGTGTGTGAGTGACGGTTATTTGTGTGCCTTCACACTTAATACAGGTGCGCTGCGTATCCACCCGCAATTGGCGGGTTGGCGGGTGTTAATGTCAAGCCCTGTGTGTGTGTATATTGTCACGGGAGGAGCACAAGACAGACACAGTGGGCGTGGCGTCAGGCCTCGGAGAGGCTTTTATTAACAGAAATCATAAAACAAAGGGAATAAAAGTGGCCAAAGGGGGGAAAGTGTCCAAAATAACAGGGGATCTGGTGTCCTCGTTGTGCTGCGGGGTCCGTGTGGGTCGGGCAGTGTTCATTGAGGAAGGGTCCAGGCAAGGGGCGGAGTCCGGCGGCCGCACGCGCTCCCCTCCTTGGTCCGGGGCGCGAGGGGCGGCGGCTTCCTCTAGCGGCCGCATCTCTCTCGTCGGCCGCGGCGCTGGTAGGGGATGGACGGCCCGGCATCCTGGCCCGTCGGCCGTGTATACGGGTGCGGTTCTCCTCCGGATCGCGGGTCCGGCTGCTCACGTCTCTTGTGGCGCGGGAGTCCCTCAACGCACCCTTCCTGGACCCACGAGGACACCAGCGTGCATGCACGGGGAAGAGACCGGTCTCCTGAGGAGAGGCGCGTTGGGCTTTTAAACAGCGGCGGTAATGAGGCTCCACTTCCTTCAGGTGTGCCCCATCACACGCCGCCAGCCCTGACTCGTCCAGCGCCCCTCCTCTCACACACCCACTCCAGTCGGGAGCCTGGTGAAGGGCGGCGATTTAGGACGGGGTGCCGGTGACAATCAGGGAGGAGGCAGCTGACTCGTCACATTCCCCCTCCCAAGCGACATCCCCGTCATCAGGGCGCCGCCCACACGGGAGTGCTACCATCCTCAACCAGGCTCCAAACGGTCGGAGTGGGCGGGGCTTCCTCTCCGGGCGGTCCTCCCTCTCGCAGCGCACCAGAACAGGGACAGAGAAACCGGGTTTTAGTGACAGCCTCAACCAACCACAGGGTAAAAATGACAATGGAAAAGTCACTTACCCCTTGTGTGGCTGGGAGGCTGTCCCCAGTTTTCCTCCGTCCCAGTCTGGGTTCTCACGAACGTTTGCAAGCGAGAGGGGGTGACGTCACCAGACGTTTCCCAACTGCGCTGTCTAGGCTCCGCCTGCCCGCATTCTCCACCAGTGTCACGGGAGGAGCACAAGACAGACACAGTGGGCGTGGCGTCAGGCCTCGGAGAGGCTTTTATTAACAGAAATCATAAAACAAAGGGAATAAAAGTGGCCAAAGGGGGGAAAGTGTCCAAAATAACAGGGGATCTGGTGTCCTCGTTGTGCTGCGGGGTCCGTGTGGGTCGGGCAGTGTTCATTGAGGAAGGGTCCAGGCAAGGGGCGGAGTCCGGCGGCCGCACGCGCTCCCCTCCTTGGTCCGGGGCGCGAGGGGCGGCGGCTTCCTCTAGCGGCCGCATCTCTCTCGTCGGCCGCGGCGCTGGTAGGGGATGGACGGCCCGGCATCCTGGCCCGTCGGCCGTGTATACGGGTGTGGTTCTCCTCCGGATCGCGGGTCCGGCTGCTCACGTCTCTTGTGGCGCGGGAGTCCCTCAACGCACCCTTCCTGGACCCACGAGGACACCAGCGTGCATGCACGGGGAAGAGACCGGTCTCCTGAGGAGAGGCGCGTTGGGCTTTTAAACAGCGGCGGTAATGAGGCTCCACTTCCTTCAGGTGTGCCCCATCACACGCCGCCAGCCCTGACTCGTCCAGCGCTCCTCCTCTCACACACCCACTCCAGTCGGGGAGCCTGGTGAAGGGCGGCGATTTAGGACGGGGTGCCGGTGACAATCAGGGAGGAGGCAGCTGACTCGTCACAATATATATATATATATATATATATATATATATATATATATATATATATATATATATATATATATATATACAGATAAAAAGCTAAATGTTTTCATTTTCATTTTGGTTCATTCTTGGTTAAAAAAAACCTTCAGGTTCAATATGCAGAGCGAAATGAGAACGGCCCAGCATTTAGCAAAAATTATTATTAACTCTGTTATTATTATTTATTTTTCAAACTGCTAACACTTTGCATTTTTTAATTATGCCTTATGCCAAGTCAAGTCAAGTCACCTTTATTTATATAGCGCTTTAAACAAAATACATTGCGTCGAAGCAACTGAACAACATTCATTAGGAAAACAGTGTGTCAATAATGCAAAATGATAGTTAAAGGCAGTTCATCATTGAATCCAGTGATGTCATATCTATTCAGTTAAATAGTGTCTGTGCATATATTTTCAATCAAGTCAACGATATCACTGTAGATGAAGTGACCCCAACTAAGCAAGCCAGAGGCGACAGTGGCAAGGAACCGAAACTCAATCGGTCCACTTATGTGTGACCAAAAATTTAGTATTTTCTGTTACAGCTGTTTGATCGCGTTGGTGCCTTGTGCACTATGCATTAGAAATAGCAGTCGTTTTAAAGTATTTGAACATTCCAAGCATCCCATCTTTAAAATCTCCAATTTCATTCAACCCTGATCTACCCCCTGCTATCCAGAACATTGGTCTTCGTTCTTGGAGATTGAGTGGAATTTCGGAGCTAGGTCAGCTATTTGACAAGGGCCATCTCAAATCTTTTCAACTGTTAAAACAGGAATTTAATTTACCTAATAAGGATTTCTACAAATTTTTGCAACTACGACATTTTCTGGAATCACTTCTAAAGGACAAGAGAATACGCTTAGATCTCTTTGACATAGAAAAACAACTGTACTCTTCAGTTTATCTTAAAAATATGATTTCTGTTTTTTACGCCATGTTGTCTAATGTCGGTTCCTCCTCCTTAGATCCTCTGAAACTAGTATGGGAAAAAGATTTTGGAACTAATCTCAGTGACGATGATTGGGTTTCGGCCTGTACTGGCATCTACTTTAGAGGCGCATCAATATCAAACCATGAGCAAAGCTTCAAGTTCATTTACAGGACTTATTTAACAACAGTTCGCCTCCACAAGATCTTTCCTAATGCTTCCCAACTGTGTTTCAAATGCAAGTCTAATATTGGTACGGTCATGCATGTGTTCTGGGACTGTGATATAATCAAGACTTACTGGAAAGAGATACATAAAGCTGTTCAGAAGATTATTGGTAAATATTTTGCTTTATCCCCAAGTATCTATCTCTTGAACTGTAAAGCTGAATTACATCTCAACCATGATCAAGAATGTGTGTTACATTTTTGTGCCTTTTTGGCGAGAAAATTTATACTTTTGTTGTGGTCCACTCGTCATGTCCCTTCCAATCAAGTTGCCACATATCTACCTTTAGAAAAACTAACCTGTGATTTACAGGAAAGTATGTTGTCTTTATTTCTTGATTTTTGTTTGGACTGGTGCTATTGCCCTTCATTCAACCCTTGAACTATCATTGTATAACTGTATGATGGACTGTATGATGGATGACTGTGTATACTGCTATGGGACACCTGTACCACGGTTTTGTTGCTGTAAAACTATAAACACATAATACAAAAAACAAAAAACAAAAAAAAAAGAAATAGCAGTCGTTCACCGTGACATTTGATGTGAGCAGTGGTCCAATTTCTGCATATTGCTCATTATGATTTTTTTTCCTTCCATAATGAAACACACAAATTACAAAGCCTATTTTACCTCATGAATAATAGCTAAGCTTCAAATGGGCAACATCACGAATATGGAAATGTTTGGATTTGTCCCGAGTGAGAGAATGAGAGAGGCCAACCTTACTTTATGCTTAGCTTTAAATTATTATTATTATTATTTTTATTATTTTTTTTATATAGCTAATCCTATATTATTATGTACTGCAATTATATTTATCCATTAGAATTATATATTTTTAATTATTAATTTTTTTTAATGATTTTTTGTAAAGTGAAGGGAACCAAAATATCCTGTTGATACATTATAACATTATTAGGCCAGCCGTTATTATTACTAAATGTAATAAAATGCAATTTATACATGACTTATATGTTTTTTTTCCTCTTACAAACGTAATTTATTTTTTACTGTTTAAATAATAATAAAAAAAGAACATGCAGCAAACGAAAATAGGCGATTAATCCATTAAGATTTATTACTGTGTGTTAACAGTAATTATAATTACTATATACTTAGGAACAGAGTCTGGGCCTAATCTAGGCTTGTGGCAGGGGGGGCATGGTTAAGCGAAGTCTGCAGCGGGAGGACCGTGAGAGGTTCCGGAGCTGGATTGACCGGGAGGTTCGTGCCAATGCCACGGGACCGCCCGAGGTACCCGCTCACTTGCCCCTTCATAAGATGGGTCTGCAAGATGACACTGAAGCATTACTGGAGTTGTTTGAAAAATTGGCTGAAGCGTGAGGCTGGCCCCATGACCAATGGCCAGTTCGTTTGATCCCCATGCTCTCGGGCATGTCCCAGGTGGCCGTACAACAACTACCAGTAGCGATCCTCCTGGTCTTCGACGACCTGAAGAGGGCCATCATTCAGCAGGTCGGCCGGACCCCAGAGTAACATCGTTCAGCGGTTCCGTTCCCTGGACCTGGGGGAATTTGGTCAGCCCTTCGCGATAGCCCAGCAACTGGGGGCGGGGCGGGTCTGACCAAGGACATTACGTGAGTCCAAGATGGCTGCCAAAGGGGACAACGCTTCTGTTTCTCCGCTCTCCACACCAATTCTCCAATCCAATCCCTGCCACTGGGGCGGCTGGGAGGTCTGAGTCAGCCTGTTGGCATTGCGGGGACCCAGAACATTTCATGGACAGGTGTCCTGAGATGGAGGTGGTGACGATGATGCGGGTCCCAGATATCCCACAGGCCATCCCCCGGTCAGGCAGATGGATACCAAATACCTGTGAGTATAAAGGGGGTACATATCCGGTCTTGGTGGATTCAGGGTATAACCAAACCTCAGTCCATCAAAGCCTGATTCAACTGGGGGCATTGGATACAAGCCGTGTGGCTAAGTTGCCGTGCGTACACAGGGTTGTGGTGGAGTACCCTGTGGTCTTGATCATAGTGTGGCGGTGGCGGTAAGTGCCCACCTCTGGCATCCGATAATTCTGGGAACGAATTGGCTCACGTTTACTGTTTTATTGGGGTCATTATGTGCGGATGCCTCTTGGGGAAATAAGGAACGGAATGGGGTGTACAGGTGGGAGAGACTGAGCCAGGACCGCTGGGTTCTGCTTCAGGGGAATTGAGAAAAATCGGGAGACTTATTCTCTCGGAGCGTGATGACTTTCCTCTGGAGCAGTCTCAGGATGAGACATTAAAACATGCTTTTCAACAGGTCCGTTGGGGTTTTCCACCTTTGAGCTTCCCTAAGGACACTAGCCCCGAGGGGTGCTAGATTTCCTGAGAGAAACTTGGGAGAAGGGGCCATCTCGAAGCAAAAACGAAATTCAATATGTGCTGGTCTTGTGAACAAAACTACACATTTTGGGGCGGCAATCAATGGAGAATTTGTTAGAAGCCTAGGACCGCCAGAGCCAGCTTTATAACAGGGGAACTAGATTACGCAAATTTGCACTGAGAGAGAAAGTACTTGTATTATTCTCAACGTCGAGCTCTAAGTTAATGGCTAAATGGCAGAGACCGTTTGAGGTTGCACGAAAAGTCGGAGAACTAGATTATGGGGTAATACGGTCTGATAGGAACAGGGCACGTCAGATCTATCACCTCAACCTACTAAAAAATGGAATGAGGTGGAATCAGTGATGTTGGCAACGGTAATTAGTGGAGAGGATGATCTCATCCAGAGGCGAAAGTCAAACCACAATCCCTCGCCCTGGCCCCAGGGGGAGATCACCTCTCGCCATCCCAGCTCACTGATCTAACGAAATTACAGGCAGAATTTGCCGATGTGTTCTCGCCCCTACCTGGCTGTACAAACCTGTTTCAGTAACATATAGAGACAGAGCCAGGTGTGGCGCTTAATTGAGCACAAGAAAAAGGTATTTCAGGCTGAATTAGGCACATTGCTTGAAATGGGAGTAATAGAAGAATCCAATAGTAACTGGGCGAGCCGATAGTTTTAGTTCTGAAGACGGACGGCTCAGTCCGGTTCTGTGTGGATTACCGCAAGGTGAATGCTGTGTCAAAATTCGACGCGTATCCAATGCCGCGGGTTGACGAGTTGCTTGATCGGCTTGTATGGCGGGCCGTTATTACACTCTCCTTATTTGTCTCTCCCTTTTCTGTTGCAGATAGACGTGTCGGACAGGGGGCTGGGTGCAGTCCTGTCGCAGTCCTGACTGATGTCAGAGTAAAAGTCATCATTGGTGTTAGAAAAGATTATTTTGGTTAATAAACCAAAACCACAAGCACTTTAGATTTCAATTGCTTAAATTATTTCTGTGAATTAATATTATGTTATCAAAAAATAAGTCTTTATTCTTTACGAAAATAAGGGAAAAATTAGGGACCAATCCAAATATTTGTTTTGCTTCACCTATTTATGTAGACTACAATTATAAAAAATAAAATAAAATATAATAATAATAATAATAAAATAATGTCATTAAAAGATGCCATCGGCCTGAGTAAATTTGACCATTATAGAATTGTGGCTTTAAAGGTTAATGATTTAGGAGGTGAAAATGCTGTAAAATTACAAATGGAATTGGATTTTAGAGCATAACAACTGAAGGTCTATGAAAATTTGCCAATAAAGCATTTTTTTAAACAATAGAACCTAAAGTTGTGAAATTTTTATTTCAACCATTTAGTGTGTGAATAAATAAAATGCATACTTCACAATGAAAGAACACTTATAAAGTAAAGATTTCTTCCTGTGTTTGGATTTGTACTTCAATATAATGAGCTCCAAGTTTAGGATTAGCCCTAGACTAGTTTTTTTTCTCTCTCTTTCTCTCTCTCTATTTAACAGCATTAACTTACAATGAAATACATTTTCCTTCAGGCAGACTGAATGATTTCCTGCCTTCCTAAATGTTGGGCTCAAGATCAATAAGTTGTATTAGCCTCAGTCTGATTTAGTAAATTCAAACCACAGACGGTGAAGCTGCATCAGTAAGCGGAGTCCCACACGCTGTGAGGCGGGAGGAGCTGCAGAGGATTCTGCTTGGTCTTAAAGCCTTCTGTAAATGCTATCCCACTAAACAATGGACGTTGGTCCGTCAGTCCATGACCATTTCTGAACATCTACTATTTGGACATCCAACCTTGACCCAACTTGGACGTCATCTTGACGTTCAACATTTGAACTGGGTAATTTTTTTGGACGTCATTTCGACCGAATTTGGACATCCAAAAATTACATGAAAAAGACATCACTCCGACGGCACATTGAGCAGTGGGATATGTTCACAAATTTTTGTAAAATAATGATTAATTATCAATTGGTACTCTGTTATTATTACTATGGTCTTTTGAAAATAATAATATGGGCTACAAGAAAATAATGGATAAAAAGAGTAGTGCTGCTGAGTCCAGGCATGTTTCAATCCAGTAGCATGATAGCACACCGTTCCTCACAGCCAAAAACAGACAGAATTCAGTTCAGCTGGAGGGGCTTGGTTTTTTTGGGGGGTAGTTCTGTGTAACTTGTGGGGGTCGAGATAAAGGTGTGAATCTCTTGCTCTTTCATATGGTATCTTATGAAGGGAACCAGCTGAGCAGGTTTAGATAGGACTCATGGTCTGCCCCCACGTACTATTTTTCTAGTAACTAGTCATTAATTTTTCATTATTCATCTAATCAGACGTTTTTATTAAATTTACATAATCAAGTCTTCATATATTCCACGCTCAAGCACATGCATTAAGTTTTCCACAAAGCACAGGCAGAAATAGCCCAATAATTGTTAAAAGGAGACATTTTAATTATTTATTAATAAACTAATGTTTTCTTGTCAGCTGCAAGATGAAATTCACAGTGCTGGCTCTCTCCCCGATGGGAGAAATACAGCATTCACCAATTAGCCACATAATGCTTTCGTTTTCGTTTAAAAGACATTTCAAGCTTTCTGTAGATATATTTTTAAATAACAAATAAGAATAAATGCTGCTAATCGCACTCAGCATCACATGTGCCACGCAAATCTTGCACACATTTTACACACCTGCATTTAAACTTGCAATTTATTTTATTAAATTATATGAAAGCAAGAAGGGCTGTGTGGTAAATAGATTTTATCTTGAATGTGTAATTTACATAGTTTTGAATGAAAATCGGTTTTCTTTTTAACCTCCACTGTCACTCCACTCAGGGCTCCCATAGTTCCGAGTGGGCTCAACCCTCTCCCACGCGTCTGCCACAAAGACACGCTGCCGAGCAGAGTATGAGCGGTGTGATTCTGACTGGAGCGAGGAGCGGAATTCTTTAAAAATCTGAGTGTCATGGTTTTCACTCGCTCCAAGAGTGCTCCATTACAAGTACAATTCATGCCAACAGCCCGTAATATAACTGCATATTCAGCAAGAATTCATGTTAAACATATTTAGCTATAGCTTGAACAGAAGGTTATAATGACTGCAATAGTCGAGCGGGAAGTTACAGGATAGTTCTCAAGGAGTTAGTCTGTTCCTTTTACTGATTATTTTCTGGTTAAAGCATGATTTGAACAGATACAGCACATTCACACACAATCGCTTTCGCAATTGTGCATTCAAAGAAATGTAATCTTACAGTGCTAGCTACTACATTATCAGTATCTGATTTTGAATGATTTTGAAATCTTTAAGAACTAAGAACAGAAAGCAGCAATTATAGATTTAATGCTTACAATGTCCCAGCCAACATTTCCATCTGGGCCCCATGTGGGATTTTGGTGGGCTGTTACTTGGGCCCTGCATGGGCAACCCAAATGGGACCCGTACATTTTTGTCCATCGGCTCCACTTGGGAAAAAGTTGGTTAAATGACAATGGTGTTGGTGTGCTTGACTGGACAGCAAACTCATCAGACCTGAGCCCCAGAGAGAATCTATGTGATATTGTCAAGAGCAAAATGAGAAACAAGAGACCAAACAATGCAGATGAGCTGAAGGCCACAGATCAGTTTTAAATAGAGAATGTTTCTGCATTCATGAGAGCATAATCATTCATGACCCATAATCAATAGGAATGCACCAAATTGTTTCACACTGAAAATTTTTGCCAGAAAATGGCATTTTGAGTTTTAGGCTGATATATAACGTAAGGTCTCCTTCTAGAAACTGTCACTGCGTGGTGTGAGACCCTTCTCAATATTTTGCTCTATTAATGTGCATTCAACTTAGTTTAACTAGTCCATGCAAACGCTCCACTCATGTACTGCTCATGCCCAAATGAAGAGCAAATTTCACTCAAATAATGCACAGACAAGAAAAAGAAGTAGCATACTTGTTTCAGTTTAAAAAATCACTAGGCTACTGTGCTGCAATGTGGTGAAGTACAGCTGTACTGGGCAATGCTGGTGAAATGACAGTACCATTTTACGTTATGACGTTATGCTCTGCTCACATGCTCTGATAACAGTTGTTAAAAATATATTTTAAAATATTCATGGTAATCTGACTGAATAGAACTAAAATAAATAATGTTATTACTTCTTTATTACTACTTTTCTGTGTAATTCCATTGTATTTTTTTTCATTAAAATGTGATTATTTTATTGGCTTGTAAGTTCATTAAAGTTATTGAGTTCAATTAAAAAGTAGGGCTGTGCGATTTATCGAAATCGTCATAAAATCACGATTTGAGCATGTGCGATTTCTAAATTGCTTTAAAGCACGATTTTCCATGTGCCCGACCTCCCGCAGTATGCTATCCAATCCAATCAGAATGCAGCGCGCCTAAGTGGGGTGCGATAACAGAACAGACTGGGCATATGCCTACGTAACTCCAGGTTCACACACACTGTCTGTTAATGCGTATTTTTTCAGAACCCATGTTAACGGATCAGAGCGTTCACACTGCACGTGGAAAAAGATGCAAAAGATGTGAACAGAAAAGGTTATAAATAGAAAGGTGCGAAAATAATTAATATCTAGCACATGAGCATAGAAAGAGTTGTGAGTGCACAGGACGCAGTTTGCGACGAAGTACAGCGAGAGGAGAAATGTTTTAAGTGCGCACACTATCTCTGGGTGAGAGCAGCATGTCTGGTTTTGTGACAGAGCAAAAGAAATCTGTGTGCGAGCAGAGAGATTCGTGCTTGCGCATTATTTTAATGTGTTTTCGCGTTACATTAATGCGCTCTCGCTGCTGCTTCTGCACCGCATACACATACTGTATACACACTGCAGACGGAGTACGTGTGAACCTGTAGAATTTATAAAAAATATATTTCAACTCCTGGGGCACCGCTAAAATAAGCTCTATGACCAATGCATGGCAAAAAAAAAAAAAAAAAAAAAAGTTAATCTTTTTTTGCCATATTTCTAGGCATTTTGTAACACCTTTGCTTAGTGATTATTTTGACTTATGTCTGTTCTAGAGACATGTTACAACTTTTTGATAAAACTCTAATTGGTTTTCTTTTGAAAATATGTTTCAGATTCATACTGAATGCATTTATGACTGTAAAGTAGGGCTGGACGATTATGGCCTAAAATCAAAACCTCGATTAATTGAACATTTACCTCGATTACGATTAATGAATGATTATTTTGTTTCTATTTAGTTTTTTTTTTTGCCCTCATAGTTCACTGGCAAGGTTTGTACTGTAAGCAGGGCAGTTCCTGGGCAAATTCCAAATTGAAGTGATCATCCCTATCCTCTTGGAGTGGGGACTTTGGAGTGAATAGAGCATGTTTCACCATTAAGTAGTCATTAGGAATGCACTTTGCAAAAGGAGCGACATAATTTCCTCATTATCTTCAGCTGGGATGTTCGACGACTTAATGGCAACACATGCCCTAATCACTCCAAAGTCCCCACTTCAAGGGGATAAGGATGATCACTTCCAAATTTAATTTGCCCGGGTACCGTTCAGTACTGATACTAGTGCCGGCACATCAATAGACCAACTAAGATTCACAAGGTTGTAAGCACATTCTTATCTACCATTTCCCAAAACATAAATTGACGTTATAAATGTTGAAATGTCTTTACCATGCACAATATCAAAAAGACATAGGCTACGGAATGAGCGAATGAGCCATGGCGCCCAGTAAGGTTGAAGTGACGGGCAAGGTCATTCGCCATCACAAATGCCATAATTCTTCGGACACATTCATCGAGGCTCCTCCCTTCGATGTCCCCAAGGACTGAGACCTAAAGTTGAGATGTTTAATGACAAACAACATGACATATAGCAAGTGCATAGTTCAAGTTCAAGTTCAAGTTCAAGTCTGCTTTATTGTCAATTTCCACATGCACAGTACATACATACAGAGAATCGAAATTGCGTTACTCTCAGACCCCTGTGCATACAGATAACATTAACATTAAAGTCTAAAAAATAACTAGATTAAATTAAAAAATGTAGATACAACTATACAATAAGGGAATGATAAAAAAAGACATATAATAAAATTAAAAATAAAGTTAAAAATAAAGTTAAATAAGACAGCGCAAGGTAAATGACAGATATAGTGCAAATCAATGAAGTGAACAACAGTGCAGTTAAAGATTTTTTAGTGCAAAAAATCACTTATTAAGAATATCGTATTAAGTCTAATTAAAGTGACAAGTGACCAAGAGCAGTTATTTAACTGACTAATGAGGTAGTGGAATGACGTCAGTTCCATGCCGAATGAGGTAGTGAGCGGTGAGTGAGCAGACCAATGCTGCACAAGTGACTAGTGCATGCCATCATATAATTAGGGGGGGGGGGGGGGGGGGGGGTCATAGTTCAGTGGTGCCTGGGGAAGAAGAGGGGAGGGGGGTTGTGGTTCGGGAGGGAGTTCAGCTTCCTGACAGCCTGGTGGATGAAGCTGTCCTTCAGTCTGCTGGTCCTGGCCTGGAGACTCTGCAGTCTACTCCCTGATGATAGCAGGCTGAAGAAGCTGTGTGATGGGTGAGTGGGATCACTTGTGATGCAGAGGGCTTTGCGGGTGAGACGTGCTCCATAAATGTCCTGGAGGGAGGGGAGAGAGACACCAATGATCTTCTCAGCTGCTCTCACTATGCGTTGCAGAGTCTTTCGGCAGGATGCGTTGCAGGCGCCATACCACACAGTGATGCAGCTCGACAGAATGCTCTCGATGGTGCCCTGTAGAAGGTGTACATGATGGGGGGTGGGGCTCTGGCTCTTCTCAGTTTGCAGAGGAAGTAGAGACGTTGTTGCGATTTCTTGGCCAGTGCTGTGGTGTTTTCAGTCCAGGAGAGGTCCTCTGTGATGTGCACACCCAGGAACTTGGTGCTGCTCACTCTCTCCACAGTTGCACCGTTGATGGTCAGAGGAACGTGCTGAGTGTGTGCTCTCCTGAAGTCTACAACAATCTCCTTCATCTTCTCCACATTCAGAGAGAGATTGTTGTCACTGCACCACCCAGCCAGGCGGCTCACCTCACTCCTGTAGTTTGTCTCATCTTTATTGCTAATGAGACCCACCACAGTCGTGCAGGGCCGTTTGAAGGAATTTGGGGGCCCCAAGCAAAATGGACATAGAGCCCCCCCCCCCCCCCCCCACGCAAAGCCTACAGGAACCACAGCATAGCCATACAGTTTAAGTTCACCCGCACTTTATATAAATAAAAAGTTTACAGTCCATATACTGCTTGAAAAAAATTGTTTGGTGTTTTTTTTTTTCTTCTAATAATATGACAGCACATACTTAGTTTAAACTCTGGGCTGTGCAGGATATCAGCTATAATTATAGAGCTTGTGGTACCTTGTGCTATATAGAGGAAACATCAGCACTGAGAAGTGATGCATCTGTTAATGTTGAGGATGAAGTTGATGGTGTAGCTGGGAAAATAATTGAAACAAATATCTGAAATAACCTGTGAAGTACGTTTTACCATTTCACTGTTAGCATATTGAAATAGGTCACTATTACCAGCTCAGGGGTGCGTTAAATGAACAACTAAGTTTCATTTTTTAGAAAATTTTTTTTTTATTTTTTAAATGCATAGAATGCAATGCATACATCAAAAATAAACATTTAATTATTAATAATTGTTTCTCTGTCTGTACTTGTACTTTGAACAATGACAATAAAGTTGACAGATGAATTAAGTGCATTTAAGTGCCATTCAGGTGGGTTTTTAAATAAAGCATTTTCTGAGATGCACATTAAACACCAAACATTAATTTATCTTTTAATTATTTAAAATTAAGCAAACTTAACTTTTTGTTAAACAAAGGGGATTTACTATTAAAAATAAAACATTAAGGAAATTGTTTGATTAAACCTTTAAATTTAAAAAAACATTTTTTTTTTTTTTTTTTTTTTTTTTTTTAGTAGGCTATGTACATTCTGCTGAACAATAGTAATACATCTCTGGCAAATACTTGTCTAAAACAGGACTTTCAGTTTGACGGGTTGACGTACCTTTACAGCTCTGTGTATGTGATGTGTTTTACTCAAATCAAACGGTCAAATGCTCATGAAGTGACTGTCAGAGCAGTTCTGTAGATGTTGTTCATGTGTTCACATCCTCATTTAGTGAGACATCAGACGTGAGACTGAAATCACCGCGAGCATCACGCGCGCTTCAGTGTGTTAATAAAGGAAGACGCGCTTCTGCTCCTTTCATTAACAGAGACACGCAGAACATGCAGGATTCATTTTAAACAGACTGTTCCGGCTTAATATTTACAGATATTAGTCCGTATCGTGGTTTGATGTAAGCGCAATGCCATATTTTTAATTATTTCATTCAAAATTTGGCAAATTACGTGTCATTCTGCCTTAAACTGTAAATTCCGTTTTTATGACTGAATTCCGCGATTCTTGCAATCAAAACACACCACGACGTTCTCTTTACGTTTGCCTGAGCCCTCAAATCAAAACACTGCTGACTCCTTCGCCTGTCTGCGATTTCTGATCTGCGTTTTCCTTATCCCGCTAAAAAATATTATATTAAAAAAACATATTACAGTAACCATATTCCTTCCTTTCGAAAAAAAAGCAGAGATCACTTGACTTGGTTGGCTGGCTGCTGTCAGCTACTACTGAGAGGGGCCCCCTTGAGGGGGATCCCGATAACAGTGTCATTACACGTTACTGCATTGACGATCAAAGGGGCGCTCACACAGTGTCGTTGCATTTTTTTCTTAACCAGTCGTTGTCTTGGGGCCCCAGGCAATTGCTTGGTTTGCCTGCCTTGTTGCGACTGGCCTGCAGTCGTGTCATCTGCAAACTTAATAAAGAGGTTGGAGCTGTGTGACGGTGTGCAGTCATGGGTCAGCAGAGTGAAGAGGAGGGGGCTCAGCACACATCCTTGTGGGGCCCCAGTGTTCAGTGTGATGGTGCTGGATGTGTTGCTGACAACCCGTACTGCCTGAGGTCTTCCAGTCAGAAAGTCCAACAGCCAGTTGCATGAGTGTTGAGCCCCAGCTGACTCAGCTTGTAGATGAGCTGTTGAGGGATGATTGTGTTGAATGCTGAACTGAAGTCTATGAACAGCATTCTGACATATGAGTCCTTTTTGTCCAGTGGACGGCAGTGGAGATGGCATCATCGGTCGACCGGTTGGACCGATATGCAAACTGGAAGGGGTCCAGGGAGGGGGGGGGGGGCAGACTTGATGTGGTGCATGACTAGCCGTTCAAAGCACTTCATGAGGATGGGGGTAAGTGCAACAGGATGGTAGTCATTGAAGCAGGATGGAGATGGCTTCTTCGGGACTGGGATGATGGTGATAGTTTTAAAGCATGTGGGAACAACAGCCTGACTCAGTGAGATGTTAAAAATGTCTGTGAAGACATCAGTGAGTTCTGCTGCACAGACTTTCAGTACACGCCCAGGGATGTTATCCGGACCCGGAGCTTTGCGGGCATTGATCCTACTGAAGGATCTCCTCACACTGTCAGGGGTAAGCGTCTTCACCTGGTCGCCGGGAGGAGGTGGAGTCTTCTGTGCAGTGGTGCTGTTTTGTTGCTCAAAGCGAGCGAAGAAGGTGTTCAGCTCATTTAGCAGAGAGATGTTGTTGTCACAGGTCCGTGGTGGGGGCTTGTAGTCCGTAATGGTCTGTATCCCCTGCCACAGGTTCCTAGTGTCTTTGCTGTCGCTGAATTGGTGAGCTTTCCTCCTGGAGTGCTGTCTCTTAGCCTCTCTGATGCCACGGGACAGGTTGGCCCTAGCTGTTCTCAGGCCCACCTCATCTCCAGCTCTGAAGGCAGCGTTCCGTGTCTTCAGGAGTCTGTAGACCTCCCCCGTCATCCACAGCTTCTGGTTGGCTCATACAGTGATGGTTTTTGTGACTGTTACATCATCAATACACTTATTGATGTAGGCAGTGACAGACTCTGAGTACTCCTGGAAGTCAGTGGTGTTATTGCATGTGGCAGCCTGTTTAAACATGTCCCAGTCAGTTGTGTTGAAGCAGTCCTGAAGAATCTCTGATTATCCTTCTGGCCACACTTTAATCTGTTTGTAAACTGGTTTGGCGACTTTAATGAGCGGTCTGTATGCAGGCATTAGCATAACAGTGATGTGGTCTGAGGCTCCGAGGTAGGGGAGGGGGAGGGCTTTGTAAGCTCCTCTCTGTGTGGTGTAAACAAAGTACAAAATGTTATTTCCTCGTGATGGAAAGTTGATGTGCTGGTGTATTTTTGGAAACACACTCTTAAGGTCAGCATGGTTGAAATCCCCAGCTATGATGAGAAAAGCATCGGGGTGTGCTGTCTGCTGCTCACTGATGTGCTGGTACAGTTCATTAAGTGCGTCGTTCCTGTTGCTGATGATGTTGAATGGAGGAATGTACACTGAAATGAGCAGTATAGCAGTATATTCCCTCGGAAGACAGAACGGCCGGCACTTAATAATCATAAACTCCACCAGGGGTGAGCAGTGTTTGCTGAACACAAAAGTATCGCGGCACCACGCATCATTGATGTAAACACAAAGCCAACCGCCGCAGGTTTTTCCTCCCGCAGCGAGAGCTCTGTCCGCTCGATAGCATGTCAGCTGGTCGAGCTGAATAGCGCCGTCTGGAACGCTTTTGCTTTGCCATGTTTCCGTGAACACAAAAACACAAGTCTCTTACAGTCCTCTGAGTTGAGCGTAGTAAACGAATGTAGTCCAGTTTATTGTCCAACGAGCGTATGTTAGCCAGTACGATGGTGGGGATAGATGGCTTGTGTGGGTTAGCCGTTAGCCTAGCCTGGATACCTCCGCGCTTATCCCTCTTCTGCTTCCTCTCACGCAGAGTTTAACTGTAAAAATGCGGTTCTGCCGACATCGAGCAGAAACTCGCGACTGTATTTGCGCTTACAGACAGGTAGACGCAACGAAAACGTACAAAAACACTGCGACTCACAAGACAAAAAACACGAAAACACTGTTCTGTCGGGACAGAGAGAAGCCGCTGCGTGTGGACGCGCCGCCATCTTGGTTAAGAAGCCAGGTTAGAGTGGCTTCAATTAATCCAGTGGATAATTCTACAAATCCACACTCTTTGCTTTGAGAACACTTTCTGAAAGTCAGACTCACAGAGCTTTAACTCCATATCATCAACTTCAGTAAAATTCTTCAATGGAAAGGCAACCCCCTCGGGCAAGAAAGGAACCCCACTGTCATGTTCTTTTTGCAGAAGAGACTGTATCATGCTTCCCTGTACCTTCTGATAATCCTTTATTTCTTCTAGTAATGTCAGTATATGGACAAACATTCCATCCCTCACTGCCAATCCACTGGGCTGAACTGGTCTGCAGAGAGTTTTTGCTGATGCTCCTGTCTGTGCTGTGATACAGCAAGATGCCATATGTTCTTCCTGTACAGTATGAGGTGGTGATCTATTTGGAAGAGGTGGGGTAGCAATTGGCTTGGTCCCTATCCCCTTTAACAGAAGCCGTCTCGGGGGTTGTGGAGCATCCATTTCTGGACACGTGTCACTGGAGTCAGTGTCAATAACTTTACGCCTGAAACGGAGTATAAAACATGTTAGAAACACAAATTATTTCCAATAAATGCTATTCTTCAAAGATTGTGCCAAAAAAAATGTTTGTTTGCTCACAAATACTTTCATTATAACCAACAGTGTTTAAGTAAAGGATTCCTTAAACAATGGGTGTACACCAGATGCAGAACTTTTTTTTAAGACAACATCAGACTGGAGAGTTTCAGATGATGATATAAAATTATCTGCCCTTACTTTCTTTTGCGCTTGGCCCCCTCTGGTTCTGGATCTGTCTGTAGATCTGAGGACACTTCAGCTTTGCGTAGCTTTGTCCTTGCAGTGGGATAGTCAGATAGAGAAATTAGATGTAGGCATACATTAAGATTTTTCATTCATTGAAAAAAATTTTCCACACTTACACACTTTCCAACAATAAGCATGGGTAACACTAAATAACTTTGTAGTTATTCAATTAAGCAAAATAACATCAAAATTTGACATTGTAATAAGAATGAACAATTCCATTATTAAATTTTACACTTACCAGCTTTTCCCAAAACCCGCACTTGGAATTTTAACCAGTCTTCTTGTTGGCTTCTTGCCTCTCTAACGAATCGGTCAGTGTTGGCTGTGGAGGAAGGTGGCCAGTAACACTCCTCTTCCTCTGGACCAGTAAACCAGTTTCTTGGTATAATGGCGACGGTACAGGAATCCAGAAATTCCACAACAGCAAAGGGCAGCATTTTGCTAGACAAATTAATTCCATAATGTCAGCAGTCATGTAGCAGATGCACAGCTACAAAAGCTCCATTATATGGTAACAAGACCATTTTCTTTGTGAATTCAGAGGTATAACTTGCAATCGTCCTTGTAATCCATGTACAAGTTTGATTCCCACAGCTGAAGAGTCAATAGGATAATCGTAAAATGTTTCTATGTGTATATTATATTATATTATATTATATTATATTATATTTTCCAAACATGTGTCCCCAGATGAACTGTGCAATATATTATTTACAAGACCAACTTGTCCATTCAAGTCAAAACAATTGTCACCAATTCCACAAGATATAAACACATTTGTTCCATAGTACTGTTTGTATTGTTTACATCCTTCAAATCCGTGAGGTACAGGTCCAGAGAAATTGAGTTTTTTATGATGATTCATCAAATTGTCCTCCTGTTTATTTGCCATGACTTTCTGTTTCTAATGTACACGCTTTACAACTTGCTGAACAGGATGTTGTGGCCTTCGTACCACCTTTTTTAATTTACCTAAAAAGGTTTTGAATGGAAAACATGAAATCTGATCAAGAGGTCCATTTTCCTAGCATCCTGTGCCAGGTGTATTAAGCTATGTACATTATACACAATAAACTCGGGACCATATATTTTAGCAAAGTTTCCAACAAAAAGTTTTAGTAATTGATCTATATATTCACAAAATTTGAAACATAAATCTGGGCTGAGAAGAATTCTCATCGCTACAGACAACAGCATAAAGTATTTGTATAAATTATGCGGTAAATAATTTCGCAACACAACAGGTCCAGTATACAATAAAAATAATCTAAATTCTGTTGCTTTCCACATGGCGATCGGGGTTTCCTGGAGAAGGTCTTCGGTATGTTCAGTCTTAATGAGGCCATCTGTTGTGAAATTAGAGAAAGAACACTAGCTGAAACTCTACACTTAAGGGGGCCCTTAATCCACAGGTAAATAAGCTTTCTGACAACACCTAAACACACAAGGTGCATGTAATCCAAGACAAAGCTTGTCACTAAACCAACACCTAAATGTTTAAGTGGAGAAACTCCTGTGTGGTGATCTTCATCCATCATTTCTTCAAACTGTGAGTCAGTTCTTAGCTCTGCAGTAAGATCTGGATAGGTCATTCTGCCACTGACGTATACACCTGTTTGTACACAACGTTCACAGCCGTTGTAGCCTGAGTGACCCTTAAAACACTTTAGGAAAGCCCTAGCAGGTGCATCACAGATAAAAGCCTCTGGCACTGCAACTTTGTAATGTTTGCCATTAAAATGTAATCCTACTTGAATGACAACGTTCAAATCATCAATAAATTCCTTTAGATACTCATGCACTGAAGATGGTTTGCCAGAACCTGAATACAGTCCAATTAAAAATACATTTGAATTCTCAAGTTCGTTAATCTGACCAAGAATTGGCCAAAGATTCACACCAGAGCTTCTGAAAAGAGGCAACCCTTCTATATTTACATGTAGCGTAAGGGTGTCAATCAGTTCATTCAGGTCACATGCAGAATTCAATTCAGTCGTTAAAGCATCTGCGACACCAAAATGGTAATAGTAACCACCTGCGGTCTGTTTTACTTGACATACATTATCCGTGGATAGCAGAGTTCTTGGATCCATTGGAATGTTAAGACCTTTTTTCCTCAGTATTTTTTGTAAAGCTGCTAATGCAGAATGAGAAATATTAAATCGTGTTGCCCAATCAGCAAAATGTTCTGTATCATCTGCATCATCAGAACCACTGTTTTGGCTATCATCGCTTTCAGTCACGCATGGAAAATCAGAACTTTCCACACTGTGTTTAGCAGCAGCTGATATCTGCATTAATGGGGTATCAACCCAACTGGAATTAACTGAATTTTCAGGTTCGTTGACTAAAGTCAAAACAGAAGAGCTGTCAGTTGGATCCCAAAGGGTCTCAAAACAATCATAGTAAATTTCACTGTTTACATCTTTTATTGGTGACTCTATTTCAGCAAATGACGAAACATAAGTCTCAACTAGCTCTAAGTGCTCTGCCACTTTAGACTGTATTCTTCGCCTTTTTGTCCGCTGTGAGTAGTCATTCTCCATTGTCTTGAAAAAAAGTGTCTGAAATGTAACATTAATAATGCAGATTAAAAATCAGAATGGCAGAATGACTAATTGCACTACACTAAAATAATTCATGCAATGTATGGTCACAAATTCCCGGATTTAAAAACTATTATTATTAAAAATTATATTTACTGAAGAAATGTGCAAAATATAATTGGATATCACAAAAAAAGTAGTGTTGTGATTAGTTAAAGCCCATCTTTCAAGTTGAAGATCCCTTCTATGGCAAAATACCTTTTTTTTGGAGCGTAGCTTAGAATAGGTACACTTCTTTCTTAATTTCCGCACGTGGGTGTTGTAAAACATGTATTCTTATTAGTGCTGCAACAACGTGTCAACGTCATCGATTACGTCTACTACAAAAATACGTCGACATGCGTGAAATGCGTTGATGCGTCACACTATTTACATCTCGCGTAATGGCATACTGGGAATGGAGAAAGTTGCATTCTATCACAAAACAGAGACCACGGTTATCCAAAGTATGGGAATACTTTAAACAGAGGCCAAATAAAATGGTCCTTTGTTCCCTTTGCAAAAACGATTATGGTGTACCACGGCAGCACAACTGTGATGCAAGAGCACCAACTTCCTGGTTCAGGTGTCCGCTGCAGATGCGATGGAACGACCGCAGCAGATTCGGCGATACTAAAAGAACAAACTGAATGTGATATTATTAAGTGTCTAATAAACGCAGACTTGCTCATTGCATGATTCTGATATTCTTGTAAAAACTACAAGTTATTGGTATGATCACCCGTAATGGCTGAACTAAGTAGGATAAACTAAAAAAAAAAAAAAAAAATTAAGTAAGTCTGTGTTGGCGTGGGTTTCGAACAAGCGTTAAAAGACTGTGCACCCCGAGACAACAGTCACGAACCACCAAGCTACCGATCTACACCGAATCAACTCCAGATCTCTGGATTCAAGACAGGACTCTCGGCGGCACATCGTGCAGCTGTTTAATCAAGGAAATGTGATCGTGTTAACTTGTAACCTGTGTTTACCTATTATGAGAATAAACCATAGCAGAACCCTGACTACATTTTATGGTTTCTGATGCTAAAGAACATTTTATGACGTCTCAGACAACTGTAAATTTGTGGCTACTGTGCTTTAATTATAAACGCTATCGTTAACTCATATTTAACATAGATAATTTTCTTTGCCTCTTTATTTTTGTATACTGTAAAAACTTCAACCACATTGAAGTATTTTTTGGGAAAAAATGAATAAAAGGTTGAAATATTATATTAGAAGTTGTAATTATATATATATATATATATATATATATATATATATATATATATATTTATAAAGTTATCCAAAGGATTCATTAGCTAATCAAAAAAGAAATTAGATGAATAATTTATTTTAATAAAAATAATTGTTAGAGTAGTCGACTAATCTGAAAAATAATCGTTAGATTAGTAGACAGAAAAAAATAATCGTTAGTTGCAGCTCTAATTCTTATGTATGTATTTTTTAATTAACATTTTCATATACAAGATTCTGTATAAATTAAGTTATACAATTAAATTGAAAGATGGCCTTTAACAGCAGAAAAGTTTGAAAAATGTGTCAATTTAGTTACAGTATAAGGCCTTGTAGTATTCATATACCAATAGGCAAAAAGTATGCGGAAACAATGGACACTTTGATAATGATAATATAACATCTTATCAGTCATACCTTTTTTTGCACTTGGCTCTGGTTCGTCTGTAGATCTGGTCACTTCAGCTTTATGTAACTATGCCAGTGGTATAGTCAACTAGAGAAATAAAAAAATAAAAAAGACTTAGTTCAGATGGACAACAGATACTACAATTTAGAGCTTCACGATCTAATTTCAAACACACATGCAATCCCATTTGTAAATGACAACAATTTGCCCGTATTCTTAAAAAACTGAATTTTTTTGTTTTATATATATATATATATATCAAACTTTGCCAAAACAGATTTGTATGAGTTTTTCAAAGTATTTATGAGTGACTCATTGAATCATTAATTCAAACCACTTTCATAATTTGAATACTACCAAATTGGTGTATTAACTTTAAAATACACATTAAAATGTGTAATAATTCATTCAAATTAATCAAAAACTATCAAACAAATCGATGCGTTTCAGAAAGCGGGGCATACAGAAGCAATAATAATGTATAGTATGTGGAATATAATGTTTTTTAACCTTAAACCGCACAAACACATTACACAATGTTCTTTTTAGCAGCATCATATGACCCTAACCCAGTGACAACTAACCTTGACAACAACATAATAAACAATCCCATTATTACATTTTACACTTACCAGTTTTTTCTAAGTCTTGCACTTGGAAGTCTAAGTCTTCTTGTGACCCCCCCCCCCAACAATACAACAAGCAAGCATTACACACACACAGACATAAAATGTTTACTTCTATTCAGTAAAGCATAACGATAAAACTATGAGTTTGATAACAAAAAGTATATAGTATAATGAATAAACCCATCTGTTTCTTCATGCTTTACCATAATAAATAACGTGCACAAAATACAAGATAAATAAGTGTTTTTACCACTTTTAACTGACATATTCAATCCATATTCAATATAATGTAACAAGTTATGAGTTTCTTTGTGCATTGCATATATAATTGCTATAAAGAATAATAATAAAATCGTGTTTTTTATAACTAACATTATATAAATAAAATTATCTTTATGTTTGTGTATATAAAATCATGGCATATGAACAAGTTTCCAGTAATTCCTTACTACCTTTGCAACAAAGCAACTTTATTATCCAAGTCATTTCAAGCATCAAATTAGCCTCTATGACACAATAAGGTTAGGTTATATTAATAACTAATGTTAGTTGAGCAGCTAAAGTTAACTGTAACTTAGCCAAGCAGCAATCTTTTCGGATTCAGATTACACAAATTTAGGCCTATTTTAACTCACTTAAAAAGACTATGACCAGTCTTAAAGAAAACATTAGATTAAAGGTAACATTAATGAGACTAACAGACTAATGTTACTCATTTTATACAAGCCGGCCATGGTCACTTGATTGACCTTGCGACACACAACGCATTCCAATTAGTTCATATTTATATCTTTTAAAAAAAAAAAATCTATTGACCAACTGGGCATCACTAGTGTTTATTTTAATGATTTTACCTCACATTACACTTTTCTTAATAAGCTACTGAGAGCATGAATTGTATAAATTCGTTTATACATTTGTGTATACATTAAATGGCACTTTTTGGAAAAGAGGCGCAAAAATCAACATATGTTCCAGGAAATTGGTGTGTATTTGACATATATGTAAATGACAGCACAATACATAGTTATTCGCTGTCTCTTCTACCTGTGGAGTAATTTAAAATGGCTGTTCCTTCTCTTCCTCCATAACTTCCTCGACTGTTACAAGTGCATTCATTAGGATGAGCCACCTGAAATAGTGAAACGTCGTTTTCCTCTGTATTTCATTGTAGAAAACTTGCTAATGTTAGTTAACTGCCAACTAGTTTACTAACGTTAACGTTACCCGTTTATATAACGGAGTTAAGTCAGTCACGGCTAACCTTCGTTAAATTAGTTCAATTTCGACTCTGACCTTGCTAAATCCCACAAATACAAAAAATAAAAAAGTCCAATTACATAAACGCAACATAATTAACTTAATTAATTAAAAAAATGAAATGCATATCTTACCTTGAATGTTTATTCCGAGGAGTCTGTGTGACTGGAAGGACTGACGACTAAAGTACTGAGGAGAGGCAACCGTTTTTTTTGTTTGTTTTTTTCAAATGAGAAAGGCGGGAAGGCACCCAAAAGGCACGACGCCAAATCATTGCATGACGCAATGACTACACAAAGCAAGAGATTTTACATTTTAGATAAGAGAAAAAAAGTATTTTGAGGATTTATCTTTGTATTATATACAATTAAGATATTAATATTAATAAATAAATAAATAAATAATATAAAATATGGATAGATAGATAGATAGATAGAAATAATAATAATAATATACACACACACACATATATATATATATATTTATATAAATGTGTATATATATATATATATATATATATATATATATATATATATATATATATATATATATATATATATATATATTTATACAGTGCTTAAGATAGCCCAAATGTGGCCCATATGGGACCCACAAATAACAAATAATGGGCAGCCTAGCTGGGGCCCACATTCAGCCCATCAAAGTGCCCACTCTGAGCCCATGCCCAGTTGACACCCACATAGCCCAGATAAATCCCACTTGGGGCCCACATGGACATGTTGGCTGGGGTCATGTGGTAGGGAAAAAAGTTTACACAGAATAGCGACATTGAAAGTCTCCTGTTATTTTCTGTCTGATTTAAAAAAAAACTTTTATAGGCTACGTTTGTCACAGTGTCTGGTCTGTGTCCCTGGGTAACCACTAGATGTCCTCCTACACCCACGGTGTCTGTCACTTCATGTACCACATTCCCCACTACCTCTGTCTAATCATTGCTCTCAGCTGTCACTGGTCATTAATCATTGCACTCAGTCTATTCCCCATTAGCATTGTGATCTCCCGGTGTATTATACCCTGTCTGTCTTAGTATGTGGCACAGAGTCCTTGTTTGATTATTCACGTCCGTTCTAGTCTTGTTTTCGCCTTGTGTCCTTGTTTGTTTATGTCTGGATTGATCTGTGGTTATGACCCCTGCATGGACTGTTTACTCTCTGGATTACCCCCAATAAATGACATACCCGCATTTGGATCTCTCTCCGTGTCTTCCTGTATCCTGGTCGTGACAGAAGGACTCCGTCAGTGCGAGAATCCAGTGGTATGTCTTCTGATGTTTCTTCCCCAGCCACCGAGCGGGAAAGAGGTGATCGTTTTGAAGGACCCCGCCTGGTCGTGTTTCACGGGACCAGGGGAAGTCGACGATGAGGGAGTGGTCAAGAGGAGGCTTAGTATCGCTCTCAACCATGGCCCCCCTTCGACCCGGGGCTCGTGTGGGACGGATCAGAACCACCGTCTCACCATGGCGGACGGAGAGGGGAGAAGAAGCGCACGTCCGCCAAGCCAGTGCCACTGCCCATGATGGCCACAAGGCCAGCGCCACGAGGCAAGATGGACGCCAGCTCCACGCCACGAGGCAAGACGGCCGGCAGCCGAGCGCTACTGCCCAAGATGGCCGCTGAGACATTTTTGGATTACTTCTCCATGCTGAACAAGATCCTAGAGATTCCCAGGAGTGTTCACGTCATGGCTGCTGAGCCAGCGCCACAGCACAACGTGGTCATCAGCCCAGCACCACAGCACAAGGTGGTCGCTAGCCCAGCACCACAGCACAAGATGGCTGCCAGCTCAGCATCACGACACAGCACAAGATGGCCGCTAACCAAGCACCAATGCCCAAGATGGCCGCCCGTCCAGAGTCATGGTCCAAGATGGCCGCTTGCCCAGTGCCTCTGCACCGGATGACAGCCACAGCTGACCTTCCAGAGTTAAGTCAGGTTCCCGTGAACCCTCCAGAGTCGAGTCATGTTCCCGTTGATCCTCCAGAGTTGAGTCAGCTTCCTGTTGACCATCCAGAGTCGAGTCAGCTTCCCGTTGACCATCCAGAGTCGAGTCATGTTCCCGTTGACCATCCAGAGTCGAGTCATGTTCCCGTTGACCCTTCAGAGTTGAGTCATGTTCCAGTTGACCCTCCAGAGTTGAGTCAGGTTCCCGTTGACCCTCCAGAGTTGAGTCATGTTCCTGTTGACCCTCCAGAGTCGAGTCAGGTTCTCGTTGACCCTCCAGAGTCGAGACATGTTCCAGTTGGCACTCCAGAGTCGAGTCAGGTTCCAGTTGACCCTCCAGAGTGGAGTCAGGTTCCAGTTGACCATCCAGAGTGGAGTCAGGTTCCAGTTGACCCTCCAGAGTCGAGTCAGGCTCCTGTTGACCTTCCAGAGTTGAGTCAGGTTCCGGTTGACCCTCCAGAGTTGAGTCAGGTGCTCATGGACCCTCCAGAGTTGAGTCAGGTGCACATGGACCCTCCAGAGTCAGGGTTAGTCACCGTTGACCTTCCAGAGTCAGGGTTAGTCACCGTCAACCTTCCAGAGTCAAGTCAAGTCACTGGTGATCTTCAAGGACAGATTCAAGTCACCAGTGATCTTCATGAACAAAGGCAAATCACAATTGATCTTCATGAACAAATACAAGTCAACAATGGTCTTCATGAACAAATGCAAGTCACCAATAATCTTCATTAGCAGAGTCAAGTCATCATTGATCTTCTGGAATCCAGTAGAAACACCATGGGAGTACCAGAGTCTCGTCATTTCTCTGTGGAACTACCAGAGCCTCTCCAAGTCTCTGATGAACTACCAGAGCCTCTCCACGTCTCTGCTGAACTACCAGAGCCGTTCCACGTCTCTGCTGAACTACTAGAGTCTCCCCTTGGCTCGGCTGATCTACCAGAGTCTCTCCTCGCCTCTGCGGAACTTCCAGAGTCTCGTCACGTCTCAGTCGAACTCTCTGAGCACCCGACTGATCCTGTTGTGGCCATGGAGGCTTAACTTGTTCATGTTTTTTGTTTCAGAATTGCCGAACCAGACTTGTCCTCCTGTCAATTTGACCACATGGATGTGGTGGTCTTCTGCTCTGCCCTGGGGGGCGTCTGTTTCGGCCGCATGGATGTGGTGGTCTTCTGCTCCACCCTGGGGGCCGTCTGTTTTGACCGCACGGATGTGGTGGTCTTCTGCTCCGCCCTGGGGGTCGTCGGTTTCGGCCACACGGATGTGGTGGTCTTCTGCTCCACCTTGGGGTCCTGCCGGGTCGGCGCTATCCTGGGTTCATGAATGCCCTGATCCACCCTGATCTCCTGTTGTGTTGTTGTTGTTGTTGTTTGTTTATTATGTGTTCACTTCCTGTCCCTGTTCCCCTCTGTGAGCCTGGCCCTCCATCCCTCCCCCTGATCCTCCTCCGGTCCACCTCCCTCCTGGTCTCCCTGTTTTGTGTTTGCACTTCTGGTCTCTGGTTTCCCCATTTTTCCTGGCCCTCCGTCCCTCCCCCTGAGCCTCCACCTGTCCACCTCCCTCCTGGTCTCTGGTTTTGTCAGTCATGTCTTGGAGTGTCTGGTAGTGTGTCCCTGAGTAACCACTAGATGTCCTCTTTTCCCTGAAAGAAAACAGAACAACAAAAGAGAGAATCATACCACTGTCTGAGGTTGTGCTTCAAGTCGCTTCACAGCTGAGCATTGTGAGAGGCGGATCTGCGCCAGAGCGCACATGTGAATGAGCTGCACGAAGTCATTTTCAGATGCAATTAAAAAACAATATATATATATATATATATATATATATATATATATATATATATATATATATATATATATATAAATGGAAAACAAAAACAATGAAATAAAAAAAACAGCTGGCTGATCTTTTACGTCTGTTAACTAACCCGGTACCCGAACCCGTGCAGGACTCTAGTCTTTACCTATTTTCAAGAAACATCTAAAGACTCATCTTTTCCGCCAGCACTTAACCAACTAATACTAGCATTTTTTATTTTCTTGTCTTTTCATTAAAAAAAAATCCTGGCTATGTGTTCTGTTCTAGACTAACTGAGACTTGACCCTTTTCATTTGGGAGTCACACTTACCTTCTTCGCGGTCAAAAGTGACTGAAGCCTTGAAATGTTACTTTTTTTTTCTTCAGGCAAACCAATGTAATACATTTTTAATAATATTTTTTGATTATTATATATGACTTTTAGGGAATTTTATGATACTATGCAATTTTTATAAATTTTTGATGAGCTATTTTCTCCATTAGAATTAATATTTTTTTATCGCTTTATTTATTTACTATTTTTTAATAAATGCAATATATCACATTAAAATAGAGTGAAAGCATTTAAAATCCAATTTTCGATGTAAGAATTTGGCAATCTGGTGGCATTAAAAAAGTAAAAACTTGTGGAATGTTGCGTAACCTCGTGTATAAGCCCTTTATAGATAACAGAGGCTTTTGGATTCCCATAGTTTTTTAAGACTAGTTTTTAGACATTTTTTTAGCTTTTGCATTTAGATCTATATCTAGACATTATAAAAGATTACTTTTTGTCAAAGTTTAGATATTTTTGGTTAGATAAGTATCAACTTTTACATTATTTTTACAGTCAAACATTAAAATCTTGTTAGAAAGGGAAAACATAGAAAGCATTTTTGTTACTCAGTATTTGATGATTGAAAAATATAACAAAATAAGGGGACCCACTTTATATTAAGTGGCCTTAACTACTATGTACTTACCTTTTTATTAATAATTTAGTACAATGTACTAATTGTGTACATACATGTTTTTACATTGTACTTATATTTAAAAAAAAACAACATGTAATTACATCTGTATTTAATTTCTGTAACTACATTTATACTCCTATCCCACCTCAACAGCAGCAAAAGTGTTCATATTTTATTCAATTTAAGTACAAATTCAATGTACTTAAATGTTAGAGAGAGAGAGAGAGAGAATGAGAATCTCTTTTGGATTTTTTTATTTATGATTTATTGATTTTATTTCAATAACTTGAAAAAAAAGATTTTATTCTAATGCAGTCTTATCAGTTTGTGTGTGTGTGTGTGAGAGAGAGATTGTGTGTGTGTGTGTGTGTGTGTGAGAGAGAGAGAGAGAGAGAGCAAGCCTTTTTTTTTTTTTTTTTTTTTTATTGATTTCACATTCTCAGAATGTGTAATCTTGCAGTCTTACCGGTTTATTTCTGTGTGTTTGTGTGTGTGTGTGAGACAGATAGCCCTTTTTGTATTTTTTCCATTTATTGATTGGTGTCTATTTTGCACTCCTGATATTCTGGAAAGTCACCCCTTGATTGCTGCACACTTTTTTCCTGACCAGTGGCTGATTTGTAGTTTTTTACCACCTTATGTTTCACTGAGTTTTAAAACTTTTTCGTATTTCCCATTCATTTCCTATGTATGTCATTTTTGACCGCGAAGAAGGTAAGTGTGACTATTCTTTTTTGGACCCTTTAACATATCCAAATCATGTCCATGATTTTTGTGTGTTCATTATTGCTAATGTGACAAAAGTCACCAAGAGTAATCTCATTCTGTTGAAGCTGATTTTTTAAATTTCAAAATGTAAAACATTATTAACTAATGTTCTTTTAATGTTTCCAACAGGTAGTATTATTTTTATCCCCAGAATGTTCCCTTAAACGATGGGATAACATTTTCTAAAAACATCTGAAAAATGTTTATATAAGTGAATATATCTTTATCTTTATTGCACAAATCATACATAACTTAATTAATTCATTCATTTATTACGTATATGAACGAACAGGACAGGAAGAAGAAAATCTTATGGTACCTGTCGCTTATTTGTGCACATCAAAAAACAAAAAACAGCTACTTTATAAATGGATCAACCCCAATCCTCACCCCAAACACCAAGTATTTTCAGTAATACCTATCTTTACACTTAATTATCATCATTTTAAGCGTGTTAGTCATCATTTTTCTTATAACATTCCTGTATTTTTTTCTTATACAAATTCTTAAATTTACAAACACTTTTGCAGCACTTCAGTTCATAGTCCAAGGTGTTCCATAGTTTAACTCCGTAAATAGACAAACACATCTGTTTTTGTGGAGTACGTGCAAAAAGAGTTTTAAAATAATGCCTTCTATGGCCATCTTCCTCTGATACAAGAGTAAATACATTTTGTAAAAACATAGGCAAAACTCTCTGCTTAGCATTCCACATAAAAATCTAAATCTTCCAAGTCAACCAAATCTTTGAATTTTAGAAGTCCAGAATTTACAAATAAACTATTTGTGTGTTCTCTGTAGCCTGTCTTGTTGATAATCCTTAATGCTTTTTTCTGTTATAAAAACAGAGATCTTGTGTTACTAGAGTATGTATTACCCCAGACTTCTGTGCCGTATCCAAACTATGGGAGTATTAGGGAATTGTACAACATATGGAATGAAAAACAGTCTAAAACATCTTTAACCTGATACAAGACCCCAATACATTTACAAACTTTACTCTTACTATAAACTATGTGATCTTTCAAATTCAATTTATCATTCAAATGAACACCTAAGAATTTTATCTCATTAACTCTTTCAATTTAATTTCCTTCAATTGCTATTCTTACATTTTCATTCTTTTTACAATTACCAAAAATCATGTATTTTGTTTTCTCCCAATTTAAACATAATTTGTTTTTGTCAAACCACTTCTTAACTTTTCCCATTTCTGAATTTATATTTTCTGTAATTTCTGACAAATTATTTCCAGAATAAAAAAAGTTGGTATCATCGGCAAACATCAAAAAATGTAATACAAAAGAAATAGTAATGGGCCTAAAACTGATCCTTGTGGAACTCCACATATTATATCTTTTAAATCAGATCTTTGACCATTAATTTGAAAAAAACTGCTGTCGATTGTTAAGATAACTTTTGAGCCATTGATGAGCTGGACCCCTAATGCCATAGTTGTATGATTTTGACAATAGCAAACTGTGATTTATAGTGTCGAATGCTTTGCTTAAGTCGATGAAGACCCCCACTGTGTGTTGCTTATTCTCAGTTGCAAATGTTATTAAGTTGGCTTGAGAAAGCCAACTTACTGAAATCCTATTTAAACTTATTATTAAGTTGGCTTGAGAAAGGGGCAGAGAGCAGTCAGAAAGACGAGAGAACAATCAGCTGCTGGTCATGCAGGCAGTGTCTCCACGGAGCTCACAACGAGCGAATTCAGTCTTATTTAAGACCTTTTAAAACGGTGATTGCACGCAATCTACCCGTTAGAACACACCAAGAGCTAAATTCAGATGTTTCTGAACTGTTTAAAGTAATAACATGATATATTCGCGGCAGCCAAATGTCTGCGAGCTAGTGATGTATTTCTCTGAACACTTTGAAGTCCACATGACAGCCGCGTTTCGGGGCGAGATCAGACAAATAAATAGGCTACACATTTCATTCACATTGACAAGCTAAACCAACATATGTTATTATTACTGGGTCAGATCTCATTTATAAATTATGTCTCTGGCCAAAGCACAGAGAGAAAGACGAGAGAGAAATGAGCGCTTCATCAGCATTTTTTAAGAGCTTCCAAAAATAATATCACAGCGAATTGCACTAATCCACCCATTAGAACACAACAAGAGCAGAATTCATGTGTTTTTGAGCTGTTTATGTGTGCAAAATGAAAAATAATTTGACAGCGTGATACAGCTTATGAATACTGGAAGGAAAAAAAGTCACTACAACCTTTTAACTCTGGAGTTGATTCGCTTATATGCGTTTTGAGTCATTTTCTCCTGATAACCCCGAAAATTACTTAAATTACACTTTCAGTTTTAATCGTACAGATAAGAGCAATACATCAATCGAATCTGTAAAGGGTCTACTTTTTCTTTTGGATACAAACATAATAACAACAAAACTTTGGGCACTTATAAAATAAAGATAACAAACAAGGTGTGCTGTCTGCAGCCTTGGTCTGCGCTGATCTTCATTTACAAACACGTCATTAAAATGAACTGTAACTCCGTGAATACTCAACGAAGAGACATGAGAGAGATATTTATAGAAAGCCTGACATGTCAACTTTTAAACCAAACAAGTGCTGCCGAACAAATATTCTGTGATAAATTAATCCATATCAAAACAACGCGATGTCCTTTTTTCACGTCTAATGTGTATGGAAGGCCAAGAGGGTCAAATACACGTGAATTTTAACGTGTCTCTGTAAAGGGTCTACTTTTTTTGGATACAAACATAATAACAACAAAAGATAACAAATAAGGTGTGCTGTCTGCAGCCTTGGTCTGCGCTGATCTTCATTTACAAACACGTAATTAAAAATGAACTGTAACTCCATGAATACTCAACGAAGAGACATGAGAGATATATCTATAGAAAGCTTGACATGTCTACTTTTAAACTAAACAAGTGCTTCTTAAAATACTATATTACTCCGATATTATATCCAATATTATTTAACGCATTAAATACCTGTTGTTTACACATGAAAAATCCGCTGTATTTAACGTGTATTTCACGTGTTAAATACATGTGAAATACACATGAAATACACGTGAAGTACACGTTAAAAATCAGTTTGAAGATGTCAATGTCATTGGCTGCTGAGGACTTGGGTCAAACCACTTCTGTGAGCTTAGAGGGGTGTACCATTCATAGACAAGCAAACACCATTTAACATGCTATAGATCAGCTTATTCAGCCTTATTATTTAGTCTTTTTTCTTTTCTGTTTTGTACAGCCTATATAAATAATATATTTAAGTTTCAGTTTTATGAAATATTTATTTTATAATAAATATTAATTAAGATTTTGTGGTGATAGTATAAAGTTTATAAAAGTTACAGTATTTTGTAATGAAACAGGAGTTTTTGTTTAGCTCTTGAGTCGCCGAAGTATACTATATATAATGTCCCTTCTTTAATTTTTCAGTAATGTGTAATAACTTAAAATATGTTGTCAGTACTATTAAAATAAGATTAAATTTAATGGTATTTAGGAGATTATGGTTTTTGCATGATTTATTTCGCATTCAGCTAGACAACCCTGTCGTAGCTGTTATCATAGCCTAGGCTTTTTATTAAAAAAGAAAACAGCAAGGGACCATGGAAAAACACTGTTGCAGGTGTATTTTTTTATGGATTTATTTATTTATTTATTATTTATTTGGGCACACAAGTACTGTGGCTCTTTTGCCCCATGGCCAAGATGGCCAAGCCAACATCAAAGTTAGTTCACTAACTTTTAATTCTAGTTATTCTTCTTCTTATTATTTTTCTGGCCGGAAAAATTTTGGACAACTACTCCTCCTAGACCGTTCAAGCTACATACTCCAAACTCGGGTCAGACCTTCATACTGTTCTGACTCGGTGTGCTATATCTTTTCAGACTGGTTTGAGTTACGGTTTTCTTAAAAATTAATATTAAAAATCATAAAAATGCCCATAGACTTTCATTGAAATGATGTTCAGATGACCCAAGCTCCAAATCCCATTAGACTCAATCAAGCTTTGATGCTAATCATTTTAAAATCATCTAATCTAATCTATCTATATATCTATCTATCCAACTGACTATTTCTATCTATCTATCTATCTATCTATCTATCTATCTATCTATCTATCTATCTATCTATCTATCTATCTATCTATCTATCTATCTGTCTGTCTGTCTGTCTGTCTGTCTGTCTGTCTGTCTATCAGACTATTTGGTCCCACTTTATATTAGGTGGCCTTAACTACTATGTACTTACATTAAAAAAAATAAGTACAATGTACTTATTGTGTTCATATTGTATTGTAAAACACTTGCTGCTATTGAGGTGGGATAGGGGTAAGGTTAGGGAGAGGGTTGGAGGTAGGGGTAAGTTTAAGGGAGGGTTAAGGTGTAAAGTATGGGTCAACAGTGAAATTATAAATGTAATTACAGAAATTAAATACAGATGTAATTACATTTAGTTTTTTTTAAATATAAGTACAATGTAAAAACATGTATGTACACAATAAGTACATTGTACTAAATTATTAATTAAAATGTAAGTACATAGTAGTTAAGGCCACTTAATATAAAGTGGGTCCGACTATTTCTATCTATCTATCTATCTATCTATCTATCTATCTATCTATCTATCTATCTATCCTAATAATATGTTAATCATGCTTAAATCATGCTAGCAACATGCTAGTTGCATGCTAGTCATGCTAGAAACAAGCTAACAAAATGCTAATCATGCAAGAAACATGTTAGCAACATGCTAATCATACTAAAATCATGCTATCAACATGCTAGTCGCATGCTAATCATGCTAAAATCATACTAGCAAACATGCTAATCATGCTAGAAACATGCTAACAACATGCTAGTCGAATACTAGTCATGCTAGAAACATGCTAACAACATGCGAATCATGCTAGAAACATGTTAGCAACATGCTAATCAAACTAAAATAATGCTAGCAACATATTAGTTGCATGCTAATCATGCTAGAAACATGTTAGCAACATGTTAATCATACTAAAATCATGCTAGCAACATGCTAGTCGCATGCTAGTCATGCTAGAAACACTCTAGCAACATGGTAATAATGCTAGCATCATGTTAATCATGCTAAAATCATACTAGCAACATGTTAGTCGAATGCTAATCATGGTAGAAACATGCTAATCATGCTAGAGACATGCTAGCAACATGCTAGTCACAGGCTAGTCATGCTAGAAACATGGTAGCAACATGGTAATCATGCTAAAAACATGCTAGTCGCATGCTAATCATGCTAGAAACATGTTAGCGACATGCCAATCATGTTAGAGAAATGCTAGCGAAATGCTAGCAACATGTTAATCATACTAGAATCATGCTAGCAACATGCTAATTGTATGTTAGTCATGCTAGAAACATACTAGCAACATGTTAATCATGCTAAAATAATGCTAGCAACATACTAGTCGCATGCTAGTCATGCTAGAAACATGCTAATCATGCTAGAAACATCCTAGTGACATGCTAGTCACATGTTAGCGACATGCCAATCATGTTAGAGAAATGCTAGCGAAATGCTAGCAACATGTTAATCATACTAGAATCATGCTAGCAACATGCTAATTGTATGTTAGTCATGCTAGAAACATACTAGCAACATGTTAATCATGCTAAAATAATGCTAGCAACATACTAGTCGCATGCTAGTCATGCTAGAAACATGCTAATCATGCTAGAAACATGCTAGTGACATGCTAGTCGCATGCTAGCAAAAATGTTAATCATGCTAGAAACATGCTAACATAGCAACATGTTAGTCGCATGCTAATCATGCTAGAAACATGCTAATCATGCTAGAAACATGCTAATCGTGCTATCAACATGCTAGTCACAATGCTAATCATGCTAAACACATGCTAGCAACATGTTAGTAGCATGCTAATCATGGTAGAAACATGCTAGCAACATGCTAATCATGTTAGAGAAATGCTAGCGACATGCATGCGACATGCTAATCATGCTAAATGATGCAACGTGCTAGTCGCATGCTAATAATGCTAGCAACATGGTAGTCGAATGCTATTCTTGCTCGAAACACGCTAGCAACATGCTAGTCGCATGATAGTAATGCTAGAAACATCATAGCAACATGCTAATCATGTTAACAACATGATAGTTGCATGCTAGTCATGCTAGAAACATGCTAATCATGCTAGAAACATGCTAGCAACGTGCTAGTCGCATGCTAATAATGCTAGCAACATGGAAGTCGCATGCTAATCATGCTAGACACATGCTAGCAACATGTTAGTCATGCTAAAAAAATACTAATAACATGTTGGCAACATACTAATCATGCTAGAAACATGCTAGCAACATGCTAATCATGCTAAAAACATACTAGTCGCATGCTAATCATGCTAGAAACATTCTAACAGCATGCTAGTCATGCTAG
Source organism: Carassius auratus (assembly GCF_003368295.1). Classification (NCBI taxonomy): domain Eukaryota; kingdom Metazoa; phylum Chordata; class Actinopteri; order Cypriniformes; family Cyprinidae; genus Carassius; species Carassius auratus. The sequence goes on from NC_039267.1 coordinate 23,245,952, forward strand.
AAACATGTTAGCAATGTGCTAGTCGCATGCTAATCATGCTAGAAATATACTAGCAACATGTTAGTCATGATAACAATATGCTAGCAACATGCTATTAAAATGCTAGAAACATGCTAGCAACATGCTAGTCGCATGCTAGAAATATACTAGCAACATGTTAGTCATGATAACAATATGCTAGCAACATGCTATTAAAATGCTAGAAACATGCTAGCAACATGCTAGACGCATGCTAGAAACATGCTAGCAACATGCTAGTCACGCTAACAACATGCTAGTAACTTGCTAATCATGCTAGAAACATGCTAACAACATGCTAATCATTCAATTCAATTCAATTCAAGTTTATTTGTATAGCGCTTTTTACAAAACAAATCGTTACAAAGCAACTTTACAGAAAATTATGTTTCTACAATATTTAGTAGTAGTTTGTGCATATTTGACAGGATTTTAGAAAAAATAAAAATAATAATAATAATAATACAAGACGTAGTCAGCTAGACGATGAACTATCAATATTATTAATTAAGTTATTATATGATTCAGTCATACATTTAGCAATAATTGTTAGTTCTGTTTGTTGATTCAGGGTTAGCATCATCTGAGGTCCTCTGAGGGTCAGCATCATCTCTTCTCAGGTGTTCTGGAACCAGACTGGAGCTTGTGTAAATCCTAGTTACCACGGGATGTAAATCCCGTGGCGAAACATAGAAACAAAATACAGACATCATTAGCATAGCTGCTGATCCAACAAAGTAAAATTAGTTTAACCCAAGCTAATGAATAAAAATGCACCTTTGATCAGATGCAACTACACTCACAATTAAAAAGATACATTATTTGAATGCTTGGCGAAAGAGATGTGTTTTAAATCTAGATTTAAACAGAGAGAGTGTGTCTGAACCCCCGAACATTATCAGGAAGGCTATTCCAGAGTTTGGGAGCCAAATGTGAGAAAGCTCTACCTCCTTTAGTGGACTTTGCTATCCTAGGAACGACCAAAAGTCCAGCGTTTTGTGACCTTAGGGTGCGTGATGGGTTGTAACATGGTAGAAGGCTAGTTAGGTACGCTGGAGCTAAACCATTTAGGGCCTTATAGGTAAGTAATGATAATTTGTAACTGATACGGAACTTAATAGGTAGCCAGTGCAGAGACTGTAAAATTGGGGTAATATGATCATATTTTCTTGACCTCGTAAGGACTCCAGCTGCTGCATTTTGGACTACCTGTAGCTTTTTTATTGACGAAGCAGGACAACCACCTAGAAGTGCATTACAATAGTCCAGTCTAGAGGTCATGAATGCATGAACTAGCTTTTCTGCATCAGAAACAGATAACATGTTTCGTAGCTTGGCAATGTTTCTAAGATGGAAGAATGCAGTTTTTGTAACATTGGAAATATGATTTTCAAAAGACAAATTGCTGTCTAATATAACACCCAGATTTCTGACTGTAGAGGAAGTAACAGTACATCCGTCTAGTTGCAGATTGTAATCTACAAGATTCTGTGAAGTGTTTTTGGTCCAATAATTAATATCTCTGTCTTATCCGAATTTAATTGGAGAAAATTATTTGTCATCCAATCTTTTACATTTTTAACACACTCTGTTAGCTTAGATAATTGGGAAGTTTCATCTGGTCTCGTTGAGATATATAGCTGAGTATCATCAGCATAACAGTGGAAGCTAATTCCGTATTTTCTAATAATATTACCAAGGGGCAACATGTATATTGAAAATAGAAGGGGACCTAGGACGGATCCTTGTGGCACTCCATATTTTATTGATGATAAATGAGATGACTCCCCATTTAAGTAAACAAATTGGTAGCGATCGGACAGGTAGGATCTAAACCATCTTAGAGCCTGCCCTTGAATACCTGTATAGTTTTGTAATCGATCTATGAGTATGTCATGATCTATGGTGTCGAACGCAGCACTAAGATCAAGTAAGACTAGAAATGAGATGCAGCCTTGGTCTGACGCAAGGAGCAGGTCATTTGTAATTTTAACAAGTGCGGTTTCTGTGCTATGGTGGGGCCTGAAACCTGACTGAAATTCTTCATACAGATCATTTTTATGCAGGAAGTTGCTCAATTGAGCAGATACAACTTATTCTAAAATTTTAGACATAAATGGAAGATTTGAAATAGGCCTATAATTTGCCAGTACACTAGGATCTAGTTTTGGTTTCTTAATAAGAGGCTTGGTAACCGCCAGCTTGAATGGTTTTGGGACGTGTCCTAAAGATAACGACGAGTTTATGAAATTGAGAATCGGTTCTTCGGCTACAGGTAACAGCTCTTTCAGTAATTTAGTGGGTACAGCATCTAATAAACATGTTGTTGGTTTAGATACAGTGATAAGTTTATTTAGCTCTTCCTGTCCTATGGTTGTAAAGCACTGCAGTTTATCTTTGGGTGCGATGGATGAAACTGAAGTGTTAGATGCTGTAGAATCTACATTCGCTATTGTATTTCTAATGTTATCTATTTTATCAGTGAAGAAATTCATAAAGTCATTACTATTTAACGTTGGTGGAATATTTGAATCAGGTGGCGTCTGGTAATTTGTTAACTTAGCCACTGTGTTAGTTGAATTTGCGAATCTTTCTTTGGTGGCTGGAACAATAGTTCTGCCCAGACGGTATCGCTGCGGCATATAGTTAATATCAGTTATACGCAGCATGCACGATACAAGGAAATGGTCTGTAATATCATCACTTTGAGGTACAATATCTATAGCAGTAAGATCGATTCCATGCGATATAATTAAATCTAGTGTATGATTAAAATGAGGAGTGGGCCCGGTGACATTTTGCTTGACTCCAAAGGAGTTTATTAGGTCAGTAAACGCAAGTCCTAATGTATCATTTGCATTATCAACGTGAATATTAAAATCTCCCATGATTAGCGCCTTATCAACTGTAACTAAAAGGTCTGAGAGGAAATCTGCAAATTCTTTTAGGAATTCTGTATACGGCCCTGGTGATCTATACACAGTAGCCAGAGCAAGAGATACATTAGATTACTTTTGCATGTCTGACAGAGTAACATTTATCAGAAGTATTTCAAAAGAGTTAAACCTGTATCCTGTTTTCTGGGTGACATTGAGAATATCACTATATATTGTTGCAACACCCCTGCCACGACCAGTCTGACAGGGCTCATGCTTATAACAGTAGTTTGGTGGAGTAGACTCATATAGACCAATATAATCATTTGATTTTAGCCAGGTTTCAGTCAAGCAGAGTAAATCAAAACTATTATCTGTGATCATTTCATTTACAATAACTGCTTTTGGTGTGAGTGATCTAATATTTATGAGCCCAAACTTTAAAAAAAATTTTTGTTCATTTACTTTACATTTTTCTGGTTTAATTACGATAAGATTTTTTCTAGATCCTACATTATATTTATATTTATATTTTGACCTCACTATTCGGGGAACAGACACAGTCTTAATAGGTTTTACAGCGCAAGTACTTTTAGCATTTAAGCGGGTGGAACAAAACTCATCATAATGGTTATTTGAGAATTGTCTTACTAGTCACATGGAGCGAAGTGTCCTGGAGATGTTGTCAGAGAGAAGCTCCGCTCCAATTCTGCTGGGGTGTAATCCATCAGCGCGAAACAGTCTAGGACGCTCCCAGAAAAGACTCCAGTTATTAACAAATAGCAGTTTCTGTTCTTTACACCATGACAACAACCATTCATTTAAAGCAAAAAGTCTACTGAACCTTTCGTGTCCTCGTCGATACGTGGGGAGTGGTCCTGACACGACGATCGTCGCCGCGGGCGTCGTGCTGCGAACCGTCTCGATCAGGCTCCTGAAGTCCCTCTTCAGCATCTCCGTCTGCCGCAGCGTGGTGTCGTTAACCCCGGCGTGAAGCACGACCGCTCTGGGGCTCTCGTCGTCCTTCAGAATCGCGGGTATCTGCGCAGAAACATCGAGAACACGAGCACCAGGCAAACAATGAGTGTGCACTTTACCTTCTGCTAACGTAGCACTTACGTGTCGGACGATGGAGTCTCCGATGATCACAGCGTCGCGTCCTGTCTCGCGGAGGGGAGCGAAGCGGTTCTGGATGGAGATCTCGGGACCCAGCTCGCGTCCTCCGCTGTGGATGCACCCAGGGTCTGTGTTGTCCCGGCGTCGCAGTGAAGGACATCTGGGAAGATCGCGTCCTGGGTGCACCGGGCCTGCGCAGAGAAACACACGGAGTAGACGTGGTGGGACTGTTAACAGCACGCTGTATACTTACCCCGGACTTGTGAGCGTCAGCCCGGGATGATTCCGCTCTCTCAGCTGGGCCTGCCTCTGTTCCAGGTCGCGAATCTGCTTCCCCACGGCCTCGAGCTCGAGCTGCACAGAGTGGAGACATTCATCCGCCATTAAAGCAAGTAACAGTGAGTACAGCAGTGGTAATGTGTGTGAATAGAGTATTAGCAATGTAAGCGCAGTTAGCAGCAACCATGCTAGTCACATGTTAGTCATGCTAGAAATGCTAGCAACATGCTAGTCGCATGCTAGTCATGTTAGAATCACTCTAGCAACATGCTAATCATGCTAGAAACATGCTAGCATCATGCTAGAAACATGCTAGCATCATGCTAATCATGCTAAAATCATACTAGCAACATGTTAGTCGAATGCTAATCATGATAGAAAAATGCTAGCGACATGCTAGTTGCATGCTAATCATGCTAGAAACATGTTAACAACATACTAGTCGCATGTTAATCATGCTAGAAACATGCTAGGAGAATGCTAATCATACTAGAAACATGCAAGCGACTTGCTAGCAACATGTCAATCATGTTAGAGACATGCTAGCGACATGCTAGCAACATGTTAATCATACTAAAATCATGCTAGCAACATGCTAATTGCATGTTAGTCATTCTAGAAACATGCTAGTCGCATGCTAATCATGCTAGAAACATGCTAGCGAAATGCTAGCAACATGTTAATCATACTAGAATCATGCTAGCAACATGCTAATTGCATATTAGTCATGCTAGAAACATACTAGCAACATGCTAATCATGCTAAAATCATGCTAGCAACATACTAGTCGCATGCTAGTCATGCTAGAAACATGCTAATCATGCTAGAAACATGTTAGCGACATGCTAGTCGCATGCTAATGATGCTAGCAAAAATGTTAATCATGCTAGAAAAATGCTAGCAACATGCTAATCATGCTAGCAAAATGCTATTCGCATGCTAGAAACATGCTAGCAACATGCTAATCAAGCTAGCAACATGTTAGTCGCATGTTAATCATACTATCAACATGCTAGTCGCAATGCTAATAATGCTAGCGACATGCTAGCAACATGATAATCATGCTAAAATCATGCTAGCAACATGCTAATCAAGCTAGCAACATGTTAGTCGCATGTTAATCATACTATCAACATGCTAGTCGCAATGCTAATAATGCTAGCGACATGCTAGCAACATGCTAATCATGCTAAAATCATGATAGCAACATGCTAGACGCATGTTATTCGTGCTCGAAACATGCTAGCAACATTCTAATCATGCTAAAATCATGCTAGCAACATGCTAGTCGCATGCTAGTCATGCTTAAAAACATCCTAGCAACATGCTAATCATGTTAACAACATGATAGTTGCATGCTAGTCATGCTAGAATCATGCTAATCATGCTAGAAACATGCTAGCAACGTGCTAGTCGCATGCTAATAATGCTAGCAACACGGTAGTCGCATGCTAATCATGCTAGACACATGCTAGCAACATGCTAGTCATGCTAGAAAAATGATAACAAAATGCTAGCAACATGCTAATCATGCTAGACACATGCTAGCAACATGCTAGTCATGCTAGAAAAATGATAACAAAATGCTAGCAACATGCTAATCATGCTAGAAACATGCTAGCGACATGCTAGCAACATGCTAATCACGCTAAAAACATGATAGTCGCATGCTAATCGTGCTAGAAACATTCTAACAGCATGCTAATCATGTTAGAAACATGTTAACAATGTGCTAGTCGCATGTTAATCATGTTAGAAATATGCTAGCAACATGTTAGTCATGATAACAATATGCTAGCAACATGCTATTAACATGCTAGAAACATGCTAACAACATGCTAGTCACGCTAACAACATGCTAGTAACTTGCTAATCATGCTAGAAACATGCTAACAAAATGCTAACAGCATGTTAATAATTGTATAAACATGCTAGAAACATGGTATCGACATGCTAGTCATGCTAACAACATGCTATCCTCATGCTAATCAGGCTAGAAACATGCTAGGAACATGCTAGTCATGCTAGTAACTTGCTAATCATGCTAGAAACATGTTAGTCGCATGCATTCTTTCTGTCAAACTAATCTATCTATCATTCTTTCTTTTGAACTAATCTATATCATTATTTCTAACTAATCTATCTGTCATTCTTCCTAACTAATATATCTTTTGTTTTTTTCAACTAATCTATCAATCTAACTTCTAACTTCTTTAAACTTTCTGGTCAGGCTTTCTCAAGCCTTGTTTTTTATACTTAAGATCTTAAGACTCACCTCAGAGAAGTCAAAATCCACCCCAAGTGCAATGTACAGGGAATACTGAAAGCCAAAGACTAATGGTTTAAACCTTTCAATTGGTTAATGAACCTGATGTAAATGCCTTTGTGATTAGTCATTTAAACTCACCATGAGCACAAAGACTCCACAATTATTAGAAGAACCCTGCACTGGAATCCCCTGGTTAATGTGTTCAAGCAAGCAAAGAACAACGCAAGGAAAAGGCAAGTAAGAAAGCAATCAAGAAAGTAATTTAATTATATGGTAGAAAATAAGTGAGGATTCAAAAACTTACTGGACGATCCTTACAGGTTATCTCAGTCCAGTGACCAGGAACAATGACCTGAGCAACTCTCCTATTTAAGATAACCAAATATGCATAAGTCAGCAACATTAAATATGAAAAATAATAAATATGCTTAACACATTTTACATAGCTATTTACATACTGTAATTGCACATGTAAATGTGCAGTAAGCAAATTCTGAGAAACACACAATCTTGATAGCTTTGCTCTCAAATTTACTATGTGACCCAGCCACCTCCTCCCTCATGAGTGTATATGCTCCTTACTGATTGGCTACAAGTGTTTTAGTGCATGGTACAAACCACTTTCAACACCACTTCTCAAAAATTGCTTGCTACACCTTTAATCAACTTAAGAAATGACTGCATATCCTTTAAAACACTTCATATATCACTCCCATAAAAAGCTATACGAAAAAAAAGCTTAATGGTTTAAAACAGAACCACCATAAAGCATAAAACATTTGATAAACAATGGTTCAGTTGGAACTTCTGAACATGAACTTCTGAACCATGTATAAGACCTGTACACTTGAATGTATCTGCCATCACTCAGACCACACTTGCAGAGCGAATCAAGAAAAAAAAACTGCCTCAGCTTTGGACACAAAATCTGAAAAAGTTGTTAAAAACAAAATACTGACATCCATTTGACAAATCATATCAAAATGTCTTAATGATGACTTACACAAAGCATTCAGTGTGACCTGCTGAATGAAGGAAACATAATGCAGTCTTTTACAGAAGCATCAACCGGTCACAAATAATTAGTATACAAACTACAGTAAAATGGTGTACAGGGTATATTTTGCTCTATGAAATCTTCTTAGCAACATTGAAAGAATGCTTCGTACGGCTATGTAACAAATTTTATATAACATAATACTAAATCAAATCAGTCAATGAATGAAGCATGCATGATAAATCAGACTAACTAATAACTTAAATATCACAACATTAAAACTAATTAGAAATACTTACAGGGATATGCAAGGTGGGATCTGCACAAAGTGGGGGAATAAAAGTCTTATTCACATAGCTATTAGATGTCCACACTTGGATACCCTAATAACAGAAACGTACAGAAGTTTTAACATAAAAACAGAGAAGACATTTTTGCTTGTTAGCCACGGGGGCACACACACACCCTCCTTCCCTCACACTCAGAATCAGAATGAGCTTTATTGCCAGGTATGTTTACACATACGAGGAATTTGTTTTCGTGACAGAAGCTCCACAGTACAACAGAATGACAGCGACAGAACATAAAACACATAATAAAAGAATAAAAAATACAAATAAGTAGATAGTGAATGACAATATACAAATTGACAATTGTAGGCAGGTATATTACAAAATGCAGTTATGTATGTACATGTGTATTATGTGCAAAATTTAAGTGTATACTAAGTATGTGTGTTAGATAAATAAAGTGTATGTGTATATAAAGATAAAGTGTAGTGTGTTCGCCGTTATTATCAGCTGTTCATAAGATGGATTGCCTGAGGGAAGAAACCGGTCCTGTGTCTGGTCGTTCTAGTGCTCAGTGCTCTGTAGCGTCTACCAGATGGCAACAGTTCAAAGAGGGAGTGTGCTGGATGTGAGGGGTCCAGAGTGATTTTGACAGCCCTTTTTCTTACTCTGGATAAGTACAGTTCTTGAATAGATGGGAGAGTTGAACCGATGATTCACTCGGCAGTCCGGACTACCCTCTGTAGTCTTCTGAGGTCAGATTTAGAAGCTGAGCTGAACCAGACAGTTACTGAAGTGCAGAGGATGGATTCAATGATGGTGGAGTAGAACTGTTTCAGCAGTTCCTGTGGCAGGTTAAACTTCCTCAGCTGGCGAAGGAAGTACAACCTCTGCTGGGCCTTTTTCACAATGGAGTCAATGTGAATGTCCCACTTCAGGTCCTGAGAGATAGTTGTGCCCAGGAACCTGAATGACTCCACTGCAGTCACAGTGCTGTTCATGATGGTGAGTGGGGGGAGTGCAGGGGGGTTTCTCCTGAAGTCCACCATCATCTCCACTGTTTTGAGCGTGTTAAGCTCCAGGTTGTTGAGAGTGCACCGCCAGCTCTTTTACCTCCTGTCTGTAAGCAGACTCATCACCGTCCTGAATGAGGTCGATGAGTGTGGTGTCGTCTGCAAACTTCAGGAGCTTGACAGAGGGGTCCTTAGATGTCCAATCATTAGTGTACAGGGAGAAGAGCAGTGGGGAGAGAACGCAGCCCTGGGGAGCTCCGGTGCTGATTGTACGGGTGCTGGATGTGTATTTTCCCAACCTCACTAGCTGCTGCCTGTCTGTCAGGAAGCTGTTGATCCACTGACAAATGGAGGTGGGCACGGAGAGCTGATTTAGTTTAGGCAGGAGGAGGTTTGGGATGATCGTGTTGAAGGCCGAGCTGAAGTCCACAAACAGGATCCTCACATAAGTCCCCGGTCTGTCTAGGTGTTGCAGAACATAATGCAGTCCGATCTTTACTGCACCGTCCACAGACCTGTTTGCTCTGTAGGCAAACTGAAGAGGATCCAGCAAGGGCCCAGTGATGTCCTTCAGGTGGCCCAGCACCAGTTTCTCAAATGACTTCATGACTACAGACGTTAGAGCCACAGGCCTGTAGTCATTTAGTCCTGTAATTTTGGTCTTCTTAGGGATGGGGATGATGGTGGAGCGTTTGAAACATGAAGGGACTTCGCACAGCTCCAGCGATCTGTTGAAAATCCGTGTGAAGATGGGGGCCAGCTGGTCAGCACAGGATTTTAGACAGGCTGGTGTAACACAATCTAGGCCCGGTGCTTTTTTCCTTTTCTGCTTCCAGAAGACCTGGCGCACCGCATCCTCGCTGATCTGAATTGCAGGTGTGGGGGAGAGGGGGGATGCAGGAGGTGAGAATGGTGAGAGTGCTTGATTGGAGAGGTGTTCAGGATGGGTTGCAGGAGCTGTTAGTGGTGTGAACGTTTGTTTGGAGAAGCATTCAGGGCTGGATGCAGGAGTTGTGAATGGTGTGAATGGTTGTGTGGGGAGGCATTCAGGGCAGGTGATGGGTGTTCTTTCAAACCTGCAGTAAAACTCGTTCAGATCATCTGCCAGTCGTTGATTCTCCACAGTGCTGGGGGGTGGTGTCTTGTAATTGGTGATCTTCTTTAGACTTTTCCACACTGATGCGGAGTCGTTGGAAGTGAACTGAGTCCTTATTTTTTCAGAATAGTTCCTCTTTGCCACTTTGATCTCTTTTTCCAGTGTGTATTTAGCCTGTTTATACAAGACATTGTCCCCCTTCACGTAAGCAACTTCTTTGGCCTGACGGAGCTGTCTGAGTTTTGCAGTGAACCACGGTTTGTCATTATTGTAAATTAGTTGAGTCTTTGTAGGAATACATATATCCTCACAGAAACAGATATATGATGTTACGGTCTCTGTGAGTTCATCCAGATCGGTGGCAGCAGCTTCAAAAACACTCCAATCAGTGAGGTCAAAACAAGATTGTAAATCCTGCTCTGCTAAATTTAGTCCATCTTTTTACAGTCCTTGATACAGGTTTAGCTGATTTTAGTTTCTGCCTGTAGGACGGTATAAGATGAACCAGAAGGTGATCAGAACGTCCCAAAGCTGCTCGTGGAACAGAGTGAAATGCATCCTTTATTGTGGTGTAACAGTGATCCAATATATTACCGTCTCTTGTGGGACATGTAACATGCTGTCTGTATTTTGGCAGTTCACGGGAGAGATTGGCTTTATTAAAGTCCCCGAGAATTATTAAAACAGAGTCCGGGTGTTGTTGTTCTGTGTCTGTGATCTGATCAGCGAGTTTCTGTAAAGCTGAGCTCACATGCGCTTGCGGAGGGATGTAAACACTGACCAGAATGAAGAAGTGAAACTCCCGCGGCGAATAGAACGGCTTGCAGTTAATGAAGAGTGTTTCTAGATTTGAGCAGCACGTCTTCTTTAACACCGTTACATCTCTACACCACCGTTCATAGATGTAAAAGCATGTCCCACCGCCACGCGATTTCCCCGTTGATTCTGCGTCGCGATCCGCCCTAAACAGCTGAAACCCCGGCAGATGGAGCGCGCTGTCCGGTATGGTGTCATTCAGCCAGGTTTCCGTGAAACACAGAGCAGCATAGTGTGAGAAATCCTTATTTGTCCGAGAAAGCAGAAGGAGTTCGTCCGTTTTGTTGGGTAAAGAGCGGAGATTTGCCAGATGGATGTTAGGCAACGGCGTTCGAAATCCTGAGTCTGACGAGCGCTCCCGCTCGCTTCCCCCGTCTGCGCGTCCTGAAGCGTTTGATCAGCGCCGCCGCTCCTCCGATAACAACGTTCAGTAAAACGTCTGAATAATTGAAATCCAGAAAAACATCTTGTGGTGTGTTCTGCCGAATGTTCAGCAGTTCATCCCTGGTGAAACTGATGGCAGGAATATAACTAAAGACAGGACAAACTAACAAAAACACAAAAACATATGCGGAGCACGTCACGGAGGCAGCCATACTGTATCGGCGCCACACACAGTATCCTTTAACCATTCACTCAAATGCTCACTCAACCTGCAATTTGCTGAGGTCTTCGATTTTCTTGAAACAGCAATTCAGAATCTGTTTAACAGGAATATAAATTGAATTAATTTTGACCAAAGAAGTCAAGATGATCCTCACTGTTGCCTCAACACTGCGTTGCAATCCCAATGTTTGAAAATCTTCTCGCATCAGGGTGTTTGAATAAACACGTGCCACATGTTCTCGCTCATCTTTCTTTGTGTCTAACACATGGGTCAGCTGTAATAAAACAAACAATAAAAAAACATCAATATTCATTAAAAATTGAGCTATTCATTTTTCACAGCTTATAACACTAACTACAAAGAGTAATCACCTTTGCTTCCATGGCTTCACTGAATGGTTGTTGCCAGCAGGTCTTGTTTGGCATTACATCTTTCAGACTTTTCACAGCCTTCTTGTGTGTACTTGGCTCATCATGCACTTTAACAGTGCTTTTACACGAAATCCCTAGAAATAAAGCATGTCAGCATCCCATACCACCATCAAATAAAAGGTTTGGAGAGTCCATAAACATGTTAAATGACATTCAATTGTGCAAAACAATGCAAACATTATGTCAAAACACATTTACCTGAAAGTGCTTGGCCATGCTTGTCCAGGACAACCTGAGTGCAAGCAACATGCTTAGCAAGTTGTTCAGCAAACCTATTGTTTTTTGCAACATTGTAGTGATGCAACAGGTTTCACATGAGGAACACATGGTTCGTTGGCATCATAACATTTAGAAAGTAGTTGTTTTTTCTCATTTGAGAAAACAAGTGCTCAGCACATTGAGAATTAACTCTTCCAGCCAACTCTGACATCAGCTGTATTTTGCGCAGTTTATCACAGGGATCTTTTGTGTTATTTTCATGAAATCTATCGTAAAGTACACAGTGTTCAGATGAGCCAGTTAATGGATGCCCATTCACATCAGCAGGCATTTTTTTTCTCTTTAAGCCATTCCAAGGAAACTGCAAGTCTTCCCTCTACTGCTGCTGCAATATTGTCTTCATTTGGCTCTAAAAGCCGACCCTCATGTGGGCTGAAGGGAATTACTTCTGGAAAACTGAGATTGGCATGAGACGCCAGTCCTCTCGCAAAGTCGTAAACTGTTATATTTGGGAGGTGTTTCCAGGACAGCAATAGGTCTGTGAAGTCTCTTGGACTTTCCGCTCTCACCAGGACTTTTATGCTATAGACAACACCGCAGGGACACATAACAACTGCCCAGCCACCTAGTAAGCCAAATAACAAAATGTTTAACATGAATGATTTCAGTTTTATTATATTAAATGGGAAATCTACTGCACATGTTGTAAATCATAAATTACATATATCAGTCCACACAAACCTGATGCACCCCAAACCTTCTGAAAATTTTTGTCATATGATGACCTGTTTATCATCTCACTCCTCAGTCTCATTATGAGGTCCATCTTTGATCCCTTGGTATTTAATCCGCAAGATCCACATAACTGAAGGACAGCAGACACCTACATTAAAAAAAGGAAAAAGAAATCACTTAGAATACATTAGAAAAAAAGAGACAATAAAAAATACTTTGAGAAGTAAACAAGACAACACTACACCTTCAGTGTCATCAGTTCATCAATAAGCCTTTCCTCGGTTACTGGAATTTCAGATGCAGAATTTTTATTTGATGAATGTACTTTTTCCCATTCTGTGTTTAGGACAGAGCCATATTTCTTAGTATTTTGTCCAATCCAGGGTGCCCAAAGATGGTAACTTGGTTTGACAGCAAAAGGATTGTGGTTTCCAGCTACAAAAAAACAAAAAAACAACAAAAACCCAACAGCAATAATAACGACAGAGAACTCAATTTAATTAAAAGCAATAATAGACAATGTCGTAAGGTGAGAAGAAAAGAGACCGTCACGGCAGGTGTTCCTGGGGATATGTATTTTTTTATTTTCTTTTGTCTGTGTAATCACTCTTGGACAAATTAGCATGAAGCGGGTAAAGAAGGTGAATGAATGAATGAGTGAGGTGAGTGAATGAATACAAACTTACTCTGTACAAGACCTCTAGCAATGATTTCCAATCTCAGGGAATTCCAAAAAGCCTCTACATCCACCTATCCATCAAAGTTTTCTGGGGGTTCTTCAATTTCACTTACTAAACAATAAAGTTACAAATACATACACTTAACAGATTAATTTAGGACTAATTTGCTGCGGCACCTCAGTTTGAAATACATTCAAAAATTCAATTGATCCTGAATTCTAATATATGCAGGTCAAGGATTTTCAAAGTAATTAGATCTGTATCCTACCTTGCATATTAAAAACTCCCTTTCGATGAGCATCCAAGACAACAACAGATGGATGGAATCCACACTTTAAGCAGGAAAACTGATAATCGTGATCAGTTAATGCTTCAAAGTGCAGATAACCAGAAAGCACTGTTTTACTGCTTGGGTAAACCATTCCAGTGGATACTGAAAGAGCTTTACAGACTCTTTCAACAGCACTATGTGACTAAAGAGACAAAATTAGGTATTAGACATTGAGACAATGTCGCTAAACATGATAAAGTAAGGCTGTTCAATCCCACTCCTGGAAGGCCGTTGTCCTGCAGAGCTTAGTTACAAACAGAATTAAACACATCTGAACCAAATAATCAATGTCTTACTGGGCATACTAGTAGAAACTTCTAGATAATGGTGTTGAGGCAGATTGAAGCAAAAGTCTACAGGACAGTGGCCCTCCCAGACCACGTTTGGATGTCAATAAAATGAAGAAAGCAATCCACAGTACCTGCAGGAAACTCCGAAGCAGAAGACAAAATTTCAAACTGAGTATAACATCATCATCATAGTTATGAACATCAGTGCTCCATTCTTGATAGCGGTATGCAAGTCCACACACTTGACATGTCTTGCAATAGGTTTCAACACCTTAAAACAAACAACAATATAGGCAGTTAATCCTCCAAGTAAATACTAAATTAAATAATTTGGTCACACTATTAGGTGGCCTTTATTATGTACTTACATAAAACAAAGTACAATGTACTTAATGTGGTCATATTGTATTGCCAACTCGGTAGCACTTTATTTTACAGTCCTGTTCCTCATGTACATACTATGTACTTATTATAGTAATTACAATAACTATGTAATAACTAGGTACTAACCCTAAACCTACACCTAAACCTAACCCTACCCCATGCAGTTACCTTGTATTGCCAGAACTTTCTTAGATAAATACACTGTAAGTACACTATAAGTACATGTTAGTACACGTACTGTAAAAAAGTGCAACCGCCAACTCTTTTGCTTCTATTTGAAGGTGGGAGATTGGTAAGGTTAGGGACAGGTTTGGCAGTAAGTGTAAGGGTGGGTTAGGGTGTAAAGGATGGGTCAATAGTGGTAATTACAGAAATTAATAAAAAAAAAGTAAATACATATAGATTTTAAAAATATATACAAGTACAATGTAAAAACGTAAAAAAGTATAAACAAAAAGTATATTGTACCAAATGATTAATTTAAATGCAAGTACATAGGCCACCTAATGTAAAGCGGAACCAAATATTTCAAAAGTACTCTAATCTGCACTCTAAAGTAAATACTCTAAAATAAGAATTTAGTACTAACAAACAAATACAAACCTTCAATTATTCCAACTGTTGTGACAATTTTAGCTTTATTAGAGATGAGGAGAGGATCACTAAGGGGTGCATGTTCCAAGCATGACGAGCAATGCATCTCATTTGGAACAAGAACTTTTGGGAGTACACTTTCATTTAAATCAGTTGTTGAGAGCGGTAGGGAAGATGGTAACGTTTTATTCATAAATATATATTTCACCATTTTCTTCAGATCCTCATTTATTGGAGGGTATTGGAGAAAGACCAATGTCCACTGGCAATGAATTCTTGCAGGTCAAATCCTCCTCATTGCTCTTCACTCTTTGGAATAGATTTCTGTTTGTTTGAAATAGGTACCATTTGCATACTGCCTTATGTATGCAGGATGTTTTTTTGATAACATGAATGGGAATACTAGGGCCTTTAGAAGACTTTGCAACAGCAAAAACTCCATTCTTTGGGTCAATGCATTGACTTTGAAGGTGGGACTGTGCAGTGATGTCATGCTCAATATCTTGTATGTGCTCTTTGTATATGTTTTTTCAGATTTTTTTTTAAAACACACTGATGACAGTGAGGACAATTTATCCTTTGTTCTTGATTTCTACGAACACTTTTCAAGCTGTTTTTAGTCATCTGAACACCCGGAGCAGCAGAAGGCACTGTATGGCTGGCCCGTGGAGCTGAATTTCTACACACATTTATGTGCTTCATAAAATCAGCCTCATTTATTATTGTTTTTGGGCAGTGGCAGCAGTGATAATGCTTATATTTTCTGCACTCAAAGTGACAGTCGAAGATTAGAAAATCTGAAAGAAACAGACAAAATTCAAACAGTAATATATGTTTTTTCTAGTTAAAGAAATACATAAATGAAGAAAGCCAAAATATTACAATGCATATTTACTGAGTAATACTTTGTTTTATAGATTTTCAACAGAGATTGAGCCAATTTACAAGGGGGTGGGGTTATTTTAGAAAGATGACAGCATCATTCTTTTTATTTTAATACAGATTTGTAGGTCTATTAGTTAAATCAATTTACTTGCAAACTTTGTTGCATTTTATGCCATGGTGGCAGTTAAAAAAGGGGGAGAAATCTTAGTCTTTTGCCCCCAAAAAACAAAATTAATCTGTCATCTGTCTGAAGTCATTTACCCTCTTGCATCTCAGAGGAAGATGCAAATTTTTACCCCATCTACAAATACTGAATTTCATCATAAGTATTCAACAATTATATTTAGCCAAAAAAAAAAAAAAAAGTTATGTTAATGTGACACGAAATTACCGAATTATCCTTCATGTAACATGCATAGGAAAACGAAACTTGTACTTACGTTCATGATGAATTGCTCGAAGTCTGTGGTTTTGCAAATGAGTAAACACTTTGTGTCTCTCCCTTGGTTTAAAGACACTAGCTGGACAAAAAGGACAATGATACAAACTACCAACTCTGAATTCTTCGCCTTCGATACACATACGTTCATCAATTGTCCTCACTGTAACATGTGTCTGTCAACAACAGTAACTTTAAACTGATTACTAAAAGTTGCAAGGTATAACGCAAAGTAACTTGCATTAGAATAAAGTATTGTATTATACATATGTTATATAAATCATAGATAAACATATGATGAATTGCACCATATCTTACCGCCGCCTCTTCTCTTGCCTAAAGGAAATTATTTACCTTTTATGCTGATTAGCTTTCTTCCTCTTAAAGTTTGGCGGTTTGCAAACTGATAAGTGCTTTACCTATGAAGGTAAAATGACGTCATAAAGATTTGCATACGCAGGGTAATATTTGCGGAAGTGTACATAAGACTGTAAGCGTAAATTAAATTTGCATGCGCAAGAGAAGCTTTGTAAAGGTGTAAATCGCATTTCAAGCGTAATAAAAAATTATTTGCAGCATTTTACTGTTACTTGTAAGTGTAATTCATGTATTGTGAAACTGCAGCTTCATGCTAAAGCAAAATAAATATGATCTGCATGCTTCTGACTTCCATTTTTCCGCGCTTACACTTTTGGCACGTTTCTTTCGCCAAAAGACAGTCAAAAGCACTGCAAGCCTGTGAACGGTGATTTGCAAGCGAAAACAACAGTTTAAAGAACTGCAAAACAGATTGACTGCATAGAACCAATCTGTTAGTGTAAAAAAACTAACTGTTGCAAATGTCTAAATGAGCTGTTGTGCATGTGGGGCAAAAATTTCCCTAAATAATCCGATATGTACAGCTCCGTCTTTCTTTTCTTTGCTCTTACAATTTTGGCACGATTCTCTCACTAACTTTGATTTGCAAGCGTGAGGGGGAGGGCGGGGCCACCTTCCTCTTGTAGCCAATCAAATGAGCCTCTCGCTGACTCTTCATTTACTCTTATCTGATTGGTTCAATAAACACGTCATACGCCTAGACCAAGACATTAACCAAGACATTCATCTTCATTTAGTTCAAAATAGTTCTTGCTGCAGGAATGGTACTTTTAACGTACACATACAGTAAAATAAATAAATAAAAATAACAACTTAATTAAAACATGATATTTTATAAGTTGTGTACCATTAGGCTATGTGTTCTTACTGAATTTGAGGCTGTGTAGTTTCCTTCTCTTCCTCAACAGGCTATATGAAATATTAGTTTATTGTAATATTATATTGTTATTAGGGGTGTAACGATACGCGTATTCGTATCGAACCGAACCGTGAATTTTGTGAACCGTTACACCCCTAATTGTTATGGATTATACTTGAAAGTCTAGTATCTGCACTAGCCTAATACATGTATAATTGTACTTATCTACTGATCCATTTTTTTAACACAAATTTGGTTCAATAATAATTGTACCAACAGAAATAATGTTTTATTTAACATGTTGTAATAAAAGGGGATTGTGAGCTACTTGAATTATTTTTATTTATTTATTTTACTGTATGTGTACGTTAAAAGTACCATTCCTGCAGCAAGAACTATTTTGAACTAAATGAAGATGAATGTCTTGGTTAATGTCTTGGTCTAGGCGTATGACGTGTTTATTGAACCAATCAGATAAGAGTAAATGAAGAGTCAGCGAGAGGCTCATTTGATTGGCTACAAGAGGAAGGTGGCCCCGCCCTCCCCCTCACGCTTGCAAATCAAAGTTAGTGAGAGAATCGTGCCAAAATTGTAAGAGCAAAGAAAAGAAAGACGGAGCTGTACATATCGGATTATTTCGGGAAATTTTTGCCCCACATGCACAACAGCTCATTTAGACATTTGCAACAGTTAGTTTTTTTACACTAACAGATTGGTTCTATGCAGTCAATCTGTTTTGCAGTTCTTTAAACTGTTGTTTTCGCTTGCAAATCACCGTTCACAGGCTTGCAGTGCTTTTGACTGTCTTTTGGAGAAAGAAACGTGCCAAAAGTGTAAGCGCGGAAAAATGGAAGTCAGAAGCATGCAGATCATATTTATTTTGCTTTAGCATGAAGCTGCAGTTTCACAATACATTAATTACACTTACAAGTAACAGTAAAATGCTGCAAATCATTTTTTATTACGCTTGAAATGCGATTTACACCTTTACAAAGCTTCTCTTGCGCATGCAAATTTAATTTACGCTTACAGTCTTATGTACACTTCCGCAAATATTACCCTGCGTATGCAAATCTTTATGACGTCATTTTACCTTCATATTTACCGCCACCTGCTAGACTGGAGTGTGGAACAAAAGTTTAACGCTGATTGGCCAATACAGTAAAACTCCTTTCACCAATCAGAAACCTTTTGACACGCCTCTACCTTTTGACACGCCCCAACCTTTCGCCGTGCCCATTTCTCCAGGCTGCAGCTACCCCTGTCTTACATTATCTGAGAAAAATTGCGCCCCTAGTTGCAATACCCGAGATTAAGGGAGGAGTCTGGTTTTTTTTCAGAGCCAAGTTTACAATACCCCCTTTGCGAAGATATGCCCACACAGTTTCGAGCCTGCGACTCATGTGATTTGTGGCAGCGTTGTCACGCAGCTCTGCTCTTAAAGTCTGAAACTCAGAATGAGTGAAAATGAAGCTTTGCAACCTCGCAACTTAAAAAAAAAAAGCCTGGAGGAAGGGCCTTCTGCTCTTGGCCAATGCTTTGCTGTCTGCTGACGTACAGTCCAATCACAAGTTTTATTTACTGGAAAGGTGGGATTGACCGACTGCTCCGCCAATGACGACAGCACACAGGACACGCAAACAGAGGATGCACGCACGGATCTCTGGCCTCAAGGTGGTCCTGTCTAGAGCTGTAATAACCGCTTCCATGGCTGAGAGAGAGGAGAAAAACTTTGTTAACTGTACCATGTTGTTACCATTAACTTTAGCTAACTAAAAAGCTAGCTAATACCTGTAAACTTATTAGCATGCTTGTGATCATCTCTGTAGTCACTAACTAACTGAAGCTGTGTTTGAAACTTTACAGTAAAGTTATGGTGAATTTTCCCAGGCAGATTCAACACTCCTCCTGACCAAGCCTAACGTTAACCCTCAACATGCCATAGTGAAATGTTCATTTCCCTTCATTTCGGGGTTTCGTGGGGTGAAATAATAGCCTACATTTGCTGCCTATGTATGCACATACATTTAAAATGATGATGTTGAAAGACACTATTATATTTTACTGCTCACAGCTGTCTGTTTTGGATTGTTTTGGTAAAAATGACAACTTTAGGTAGAATATTGATGGTTTGAGCTGTTTGGAAACTGCATACAAAAGTATAGACTATGCTATGCATTTTTAATGTATAGATCTTTTAGCATTGTTCTGTATTTGGAAGTTTAGTGTTGTTTCTGTGACTTTCTTGGAGTTCCAATTTCTAATTAATTTGCCTTTTATTGCCAGGATGTCCTTCGGGAGGAGTTACTTGAGCAGCTGCGGCAATGCAGCAAGCACTTTCAAGACAACCTGTTGAATTGGGCTTCCTCGAGTTTGTCTGCAACAATGAATTAATTTTAATTCAGTCTTGCTGATCAGATACACATTGGCACTGACATTTTGCAGCAGTTAAACCATTTGTTGGAGCTGGTCCAAGCTGCAGTTGAAAACAATCACATTTAGACGCAGCTGTGGGGTTAAGAGGAGGACCCAGGCTGATTATACAGAGAGATCAGTTGCATTACTTACTAGAAGCACAATTCTCAGCACCCTGCATAGCTCAGTTGTTAAGGGTAGGATGGAGGAATATGGACTAAGTGTGACAGGATGCTATAGCACCATGACTGACTGAGAACTTGATAACATGGTGAGAGCTATGAAAACCCAGATGCCCAATGCAGGGTACAGAAATGTAAAGGGACACCTCGTGGCAATGTGGCAATTCAGCCACAACTTGGCTGCATTGTGCGAAGATCATACTCCGTTCTAGGTCCCCTTGCACTGGTACATGTTGACTCCAACCCTAAACTTATCAGGTATGTTTTTATGTATATTAAGCTAACTTTATCCTTGCTAAGGTGTTATGCAAATCAGTGGTTGGGGGCCCTCTGACCTCCAGGACCGAAGTTGAGGCTAATTCCCTGGGTCTGATTTGAGTCCAAAATAATGTATTTGTATCTCTCTGTTTATCTCCACAGTATCCAACCCAATTTTACACCAAAGTTACAACTTTATTTAAAGCATGCAAGGCAGTGATCGGTGCGACATGGTAATTATCAGTCAATAATGTTCTTTTTTTTTTTTTTTTTTTTTTTTTGTATTACTTTTTGATCATAGGTTCAACCTGATTATATTTGGTGGAGTTGATGGATTTTCCAGAACGGTAGTACAATTCATATATACAATATCCACACAAATAAGTGATATGATCTTTTAAGCCCCCCAAATATTGTAGAATATATGAAATAAATAGTTTTTGCAATTCTATAACATTCAATAAGGAAAATCTTTCTATGAAGACCGGAACCCTACAGACCTTATTTATATTATATTATGGTTTCTGTTGTTGATAATGTAGTAGACTTAAACATACATAAATATTACAAGCTTGCTGAATATGTTAATCCTCAGCAAGATGCATTACTTAAGCTTCTGCCATGGTTTACTTGCCTGATATTCATATATGATATGAATCCATATTCAGGTAGAAATAAACTAATTGACAATGTGAACAAGATGCCTTCACCTAACGATTATTTTAATTGTGTTTTCGGTTACTGAAAACATTTTTGAATGTAAATTAGGAAAATGCATTTCACAAGTTGCAGAGTACAAAGTCACATGGATAGAGATCAGCAAACAAATGTTAGCATTTGTGAGGTTGTAACCAGCAAATGTTGATAATTTTATTTGATAAATGACTAATACGATCATGCCATTTTTTCAAAATAATATATTTTTTTACAGAATGACTAATTGGTTAGTTTAATTATTTCTGCAATACTGAACATCATTCAGTACATACATGATTGCTGTTTCCTTTTTAAACAGTTCTAAACTTTGTTGTTGATTGTAATTGCTGTGTCACTAAATCTTTTTAGTTAATAATCAGTAATTATTTACACAGTTCCTGTATTTGGATGCAGCAACTAACAACCGTGCCTGTACAGCATTCTCCTTTTTCTTTGAGGCCACCCAGCTCCATGGTGTTCCATCAAGGTAATTATTAATATTAGATTAATATTATTGCGGGCAGCTGTGGCTCTGAAGATAGAGAGGGTTGCCCGTTAATCGGAAGAATGGAGGTTCAATCCACGGCTCCTCCAGGCTACATGACAAAGCCTCTTTGGGCAAGATACTGCCGTTCCACCATTGTGACTTGATCAGCATTATTCTATCTCTTCAGAAAGGGAAAGAACGTTACAAATAAAACTTAAGGAGCTTGAAGAACAGCTACCCAAGCCAGACACTCTTAAGAGAAAGAGTAAACCTTCAATGAAACTCCTAGAGGCCGCAGATGTGAGAGAGGAACTAGCAGCTAAGAAAAAGGTTAGTGTTTCCCATTTCCCATTTTTCTGGGGTGCATTTATTTATTTTTTTAAATAATATATATTCCTGTTTGCGCACGGCTTCCCTGTCAAACAAATATATTTATTGAAGAATAGTATATCTAAATATCAGGTCAGGAGTTCTGAAGCGCTCATTGACCCCCCCCCCCCCCCCTTGCGCACATCGGCACTCATCAGATACACAGACACACACCTGCAGGCAGCAGCAGCCCCTCCCAGCAGTGTTTTTCTTGGCTTGTGCTGAGGTGAGTGGAGCTGGTGATGAACAAAAGATTAAAATACCAGTGCCTCGAATAATGCTCGAATTTACTGCTGATTAGCCAAAGGCAAATATAACTTAGTTAACCTGTGTTTTGCTAGCATGCATGCCTCATGAGCTACTAGACTAGAGCTGTGTAAGGGATAATCGCTATACATTATCCTCCTGCTTATTACATGGCTACCTACCAAAGAAATAAATAATTTGACACAAAATATTAAAAGGGAGTTTATTGTTTAAACCCGATTGTATTGCTTCCGCTAAAGAAAATAGTACGCTCCGTCTCTACGGTTAGAATCCTGTGAGTCCATAGCAACGCTCTGTTTTTCATGGCAACGGTCTGTTATACTCCGCACAGCGGTCTGTTATCAAGAAATAACAGACCGCATTCTACATTGGAGATCAACCAAGCCATGAAATAAAATAAGTTAATAAAATAAGAACGTCCCCAGTTAGTTAATGACTTACATCAAGAGTCTTTCCCCCGAAATATAGAAATCTAAATTGGTGAATCTAGAAGAAATCTACAGATGCAAACAGATGGAGGATAGGCTACACTCTAAAAAATGTAGTAAATCTGAGTAACTGCATCTGTACATTTATAAATAAAACTGAGTAGAAATAAGTTAACATTAAACATTAAAAATAACAATAATTATATATTAACTTTTTATTTATGAACTTTTTTTTATTTCCTGTAAACCTTTATAAAATAGTATTCCATACAACCACAAATACATACATGACATTGGCTTTTATTTAATTTTATTGAATTTTTACTCAATTATTTTGGTAAGTTTAATTCAAAGAATCAAGTAAGATTTTCAGAGATTTTATTAAGTTAAATATTTACTAAGCCACAGAATATTTTTTGAGTGTAGTAGGTTTGAAACAAACTCCATCTAAATGTGGATTTTGAAGGTTTTATTTGATGATGGTGATGATACAGTCCTCCCTCAAATGTGAAACTAAGTCCTTGTCAGTCACCATCAGTTATTGTCTATGTGTACATGCATAGCAATAATAATATTAATGTATTTGATTAAAACATTAAGGCAATTCAGTATTCTGATGCTTAGTTGTGTGAAGCTAAAAAGTTATTTTGCTTGTGAAACAAAAAGTATTTAAACAATTAATTTTAATCATGCTTGCAGTGCAGGGCCAGGCAGGCAGCAACAACCCTCTTCAGTTTAGAGTGAATATTTGTGTTGATTTAACAGTGTTATGTGTTCTGATAACACCAAAATAATTAAAATGTAGTGCCTTGTGCAAAAAAAATAAACAAATTATTAGTAAAACACACCCCTCTGCTTGATGCAGTTATTTTGGTTATTCTAAATATATACTTGAAACTAGTAGCATAGAAAATGTTTTCTAAACATGCACATTGTGGGATGGTTTCCTTTGCTGCTCTATAAACCTAGTGAATACTAAGGAGACCAGGGTTTCTGTGTGAACTGATTATTTTGTAGACATCTTTTGAAAATTAGAGTTTGAGGAAGATAAAATTAATTAACTTTTTAAATTATTTTTTTTTAAAGGAAGTCAGTGTTGCGTTAATATATATACTTTTTTGTTTTAAAAAAAGAAAAAAAATACGTAATTATGAGAAGTGCCTTTTATTTCACTTGAGCCTCTGCCCCTCAAAATGTCTGTGCACGTCCCTGCATATGTGAATATATTTCTATATGTTATATATAACATATTTATGAATACATATAAATGTAGTTGTTTACAGTCAATGATGTGTGTTTAAGGGACAGCTCACAGACCTACCAAATGATCTAAAGTTGTGGAATGAAAGAAAAATTGAACATCCACAGCGTGTGATAAATGCTGAGAGAAGAGAACATGAATCTAAATAAAGAAAATGAGAGGCTGATAAATGAAATAATTAAAAGTAAGTACTGTAATATTACTATATATATTTAAAATGAAATACTTGATAGTACTCTGTACTATATATATACATATGTATATGTGTGTGTTTAATTTTATGTTCACAGAAATCCCA
The DNA here is from genome assembly GCF_003368295.1 of Carassius auratus. Lineage (NCBI taxonomy): Eukaryota > Metazoa > Chordata > Actinopteri > Cypriniformes > Cyprinidae > Carassius > Carassius auratus. The sequence goes on from NC_039267.1 coordinate 23,270,215, forward strand.
CCTCTCCTTCTGGCTACAGAGCACTTACTCCAGGAGGTTAGAATAATTGTTTACATGATGTAACAGTTATGCCTTAATTTATTTTACTAATGACAATGCTCCACATTTCCTTGTCTTTTAAAACTTTTTAAGACCTTTGGAGTTCTTTGCTTGCTCTGTAGTAATATTTCTGCCTACTTATTTCAGCCCATGAAGTCAAATGCAGATGCCCCTGACGTAAGATTTAAATCTAATTAAATAATTTGTGTGTCATTATCGTTATTGTTGTTGTTGGTGCAGTTTACAATAGCTTGTGGAATCTGTTGCAGATGTTCATGATGTCAAAGACTCCATCTCATGTTCCCCTCTCACATGCTCCTAAAGTAAGTATTAGCTGCTTTTTATGTAATGTCTATGCCACATGCTATTATGTCACATACTAAGCACAACTATTGAAATAATGACTTTTCTAATAGATTTTTTTTACATTTATAATAAACCAAGAAATTAATTAAAAGAATTGTAAAGAAATTACAACAGAACAAGTTGTACTTCATACCACAGCTACATGAAAATTACTATACTGTATATTAAATCTCTGCATTTTGTGATATAATTATCCTGCTACAAGAGCCACAGTTACATCTTTAGATCAGTAGATAAACTTATATTGTAAACAATTGTCCAGTACTATTGCTAACATATCCATTTACCATATTTATTTTTAGCCTGTGGAATCAAATGCAGATGTCCTTGATGTAAGTTATGCATTTTAACTATTGTCTTTATTTTATTTTTTACATTCATATATACTTGTCAAGTCAGAAACATTATTCAGAGCATCCTAGTGATTTGAACATGACTGTGCTAGATAAACAATAGTTCACCTAAAATTGATATATCTCATAATTTACTCACCTTTGTGTTTACTCATGTTTGTGTGACTTTTTTCCTCAGCATATGTTCTGATGGAGATATGGTGACTATATGCATATATAGTCAATAACATAGCGTTTAAAGGGATAGTTCACCAAAAAATTAAATTTCTGTCATTAATTTCTCACCCTCACGTTGTTCCAAACCCGTAAGACCTAAGTTCTTCTTCGGAAAACAAATTAAGATATTTTAGATGAAATCTTAGAGATTTCTGACCCCACATAGATAGAAAAATCATTACCACTTTTCAAGGCCCAGACAAGTAGTAAAGACATTGTTAAAATATTCCATGTGACTCCAGTGGTTTGAGCATAAATTTTGTTAAAAAAAAAAAAGAGTCTTTATTCAGTTCTTACAATTGATTTTCTTCCGTATCAGTCTCTGAAGCTGTTATTTTTTTATGCACAAAAAGTATTCTCGTCGCTTCATAACATTAAGGTTAAACCAGTGGAGTCACATGGACTATTTTAACAATGTATTTGGCCTTGAAAGTAGTTATGATGATGTATGATGTCTATGGAGGGGTCAGAAAGCTCTCGAATTTCATCAAAAATATCTTAATTTGTGTTCAGAAGATGATCGAAGCGCGAAGTCTTACGGCTTTGGAATGACATGAGGGTGAGTAATTACTGACAGAAATTTCATGTTTGGGCGAACTACCCCTTTAACACATGCACAGAGCACTGGATGGAGTAATTGAATTAATCATGATCATGAAGTTGATTGCTTGTGTCAAGATTTATAGTAGAGGTGTATTTTGGAGGAATGCTTTGGTCTGTTCTCACCCAAAATCCACTAGATTGCTTCAGAAGACATTTATTAACTACTGGAAACTTACAATTAAGTTTTTTCTGTCTTTTTCAGAACATGTAAACTTTGTACCTATTCACTTGCGTACACCAAATATATATATATATATATATATATATATATATATATATATATATATATATATATATATATATATATATATATCCATACATATCTATATACCCGTCCGTATATACTGTACCTCCATCAAAATATGAGTCACAAGTCTTACAAGGAGTAATGTTTTGATAGTTGTGCAACATTGTAATATTTGATACTTGTAAAAAAGATTTTATGAGGCTCAGTGTTGTGTATTGTTTTAATGAGTATTCTGCTTTACAGGTGCCGAAGGCTGCATCCAATGCTTCGCTGTCTGCTAAAGTAAGTATTTTGTTTTTGCCTTGCCAAAATACATGGTGTAGTTACGAGTCATTGCTTTGTTAATTCTTACACATTTTCTGGGACACCGTTGGACTCGCATCTCACACAAGAGAGCCGCATGTTTAGAAAGACATGTAAAATTAATGTATTTCATTTAATTTTCTAAAAATATCTCGAGACTTTATGTTGGGTTTTTGTTCCCCATTCCACTGCATCTCATGTTTTTAAATGAAAAAATGTATTCTGTGTGACTGGTTTTCCGCCCTTTTTATTTATTTAACAATGCATGCATACATGACGCTGTTTTGTTTATAGTTCTTAAAGCAACTTAATAATAATTGGTTCATAAACATTATTTTAAATATTATGTTGTTTTTTCACAGTCATGTATTCTAATGCTTTGAATAAACGTGCAGTAATATTTTGCTCCATGCGCATCTTGAGGCCTCAGAAGAGAAGCAAAAAGCTTTTCTTCACCCTAACTGAAATTATGCATTTTAAATTCTAATACAATTCTAATTTTGATCATATTTAAGTAAAAAAATACAATTTAAGTTTTTCAGCTATTCTGACAGCCCAAATCTGTATGAAACTGTCTGTTGTAAAAACAGAAACATTGTGCAGAAGTATTATTTGCTGTTATGCGTGTGTCCGAAGCTGCAGTTGCTTTGTGACGCGTGTTCCAAAAAAAAAAAAAAAAAACTGGACGCGCTCCAAAAAAAAAAAAAAAAAAAAAAAAAAAACCTGGACGCGCTCAATTTCATATTTTCGTTTCGAAACTTGTGTTGCTTGATTCCATAGATATATATGGGTTAATTCGTACAATAGTAGTTAATGTTGAGTTATAGTTATAGTTATAGTACTTATAGTTTGTTGAGAAGTTTGCTGTGTCCCATGATTCCTGGAGAGAAAGCCCATTACAATCCAAAGCCGAGTGAAATCATGCAAAGATATAAATTTAATTCACGCACAAGGAAGAATGGAGAAACTGTTGCTGACTATGTGGCTGAATTAAAGAAATTGGCACAACAGTGAGTATGGGGCCACGCTTTCACAAATGTTGCGTGACAGACTTGCTGTGGAATGAATGATGGCAGGATGCAGAGACGGCTGTTGTCGGAAGTGGACTTAAACTTTGAGAAAGCACTTAATATCTGTCAGGCAATGGAGTCAGCAAACAAAAATGTAAAAGATTTACAAGGGATGTTAACAGAGGAGACAGCACAAGCAACGAGGATGCTGAAAGGACAAACATCGGTACATAGAGTGTACTCGGCAGACAAGAAAGGCCCGTAGAAAGACTTTGTGTGTTACAGATGCAAAGGAAATCATGTGCCTGAGGAATGCAGGTTTGTGAATGAACTCTGTCATAACTGTGGGAAGTGTAGACACATAAAACGAGTATGCAGATTGAAGCAAGCTGGGGCTAGTTCACATATAGCACCGTTCAAAGGACAAAGAGTGGAGAAAAAGGAAAAAGAGAAAGGTAGGAGGTCACATTTAGTCAAAGAGGAGGAAGTGAGTGATGTAGAGGATACAAGTGACATCAATACAATTTACATGTATCACAAAACCTACCTAAAGTGGCTCCTATCACACAGAAGTTAAAGATAAATGGCATGGACGTGGAATTTTGAAGTTGACACAGGATGTGGGGTCACAATCATCAGCAAGGATCAATACTCCAAGCTTTGGAAAAGAACAGACATGTGGAGATCATGCAATATGAACTTGAAGAGATACAAGTGAGAAGATGGGGTTGCTAGGTCAGGTAACAGGAAGAGTGACATACCAGGAAGTAGAAAAAAAACTGGTGATGGTCGTAGTAGAAGGGGCAGGGCCAAATTTGTTGGGCCGTGGCTGGCTAAAAGACTTAGGACTGCTGCCACAGCTGGTAAATAAAGTAACAACGACTCCAGCTGTAAAATTGTCAGATGTGTTAGACAGGCACACTGAAGTGTTCAAAAAGAGCTAGGACAGTTTAAGGGCACTACAGTGAACAATCATGTTAACCCGGAAGCCCAGAAACGTTTACCATTCGCAGTAAAACCCCTGGTGGAGGCAGAGCTTCAAAGACTGGTGGAGGAGAAAATTATAGAACCAGTACAGTTTTCAGAATGGGCAGCACCCATTGTACCTGTGAGGAAGCCAGATGGCTCCATTCAAATTTGTGGGGATTATAAACTCACAGTCATCAGAGCCTCTAGTGTAGAACAATATCCTATTCCTAAATTGGATGATTTATTTGCACAGTTAGCTGGAGGGCAGAAATTCTGAAAGCTGGACATGACTCATGCTTATCAGCAGATCATGATTGACCCAAGTGCAAAGAAATTTGTCACTATCAATTCGCAAAAAGGATTGCACACCTATTGTAGGCTACCATTTGGAGTAGCGTCAAGCCCAGCCATCTTCCAACGGACCATGGAAGGAATCTTGCAAAACATGCCACACGTCACAGTTTATTTGGATGACGTTTTAGTCACAGGGACTAATGATAAAGAACATCTAAGGAACCTGGACGAGGGTATTATCTAGACTAAAATGAAGCGGTCTGAGGTTGAAACGCAGCAAGTGTGAATTCCTTGGAGAGGAGGTGGTAATACTGGGCCAAAAAATCAGTGCTGCAGGTGTGCAACCAGTCACAGAAAAAGTCACAGCGATCCAGGAAGCCCCCACACCGCAGTCTGTGAGTGAACTACAGGCTTATTTAGGCTTGTTAAACTATTATCATAAATTCCTGCCTAGCCTATCCACCTTATTAGCACCATTACATGCACTGTTGAGGAAGGAGACAAACTGGAAATGGGGCTCCGAACAAAAAGAAGCCTTTGAGAAGTCAAAAGATCTTCTGCAGTAGTCAGCCATACTAGTGCATTATGACATAAAGAAACCACTCATTCTGGCTTGAGATGCTTCCCATACGGGGTTGGAGCCATGTTGTCGCACAGGATGGAGGACGGCACAGAGTGGCCGATCGGGTTTGTGTCCCGAAAACACTGAATGCTGCTGAGAAGAATTACTCTCAATTAGAGAAGGAAGGTCTAGCTGTCATTTTTGGTGTAAAGAAATTCCACACACACTTGTATGGGTGGCAGTTCACCATTGTAATGGATCAAAAACCGTTGATTTCATTATTTAATGATCTGAGAGAAGTGCCACAAGTGGCATCACCACGTACAGTATACAGAGATGGGCTGTGACATTGGGTGGATACGAATACACCATTGTTTACAAAGCTGGCAAGGAACATCAAAATGCTGATGGACTTAGCAGACTGCCGTTAACAGAGACAGGAGTAGAGACTCCAGCGGAGGAAGAAAGAGTGCTCCTACTTGAAGAAAATGACGTGCCCCTTGTCAAAGCAGAACAAGTGAAGAAATGGACAGACAAAGATGCAGTTTTAGAGAGTATGTGCTCAAAAGATGGCCAAAGAGAATGGATGAGTCTGTTTTTGGAGTATATACTAAGCAACGTTGAGGAACTCAGTGTACAGGGAGGTTGTGCTCTGTGGGGAGCACAAGTGGTGATTCCCCTGCCGGACCACACTGCTCCATTGAAACAATTACACATCAATCACCCTGGAATAACCTGAATGAAAGGGTTGGCACGGAGTTACATGTGGTGGCCACAGATGGATGCAGAAATAGAAGGCATGGTGAAAACTCGTGCCACATGCCAAGAGAATAGAAATTCACCACCCTGTGCACCTTTATATCCGTGGGAGGTGCCGAAACAGCCATGGAGAAGAATCCACATTGATTATGCTGGTCCTGGGTTAGGAAGAATGTTTTTGATCATAGTGGATGCATACTCGAAATGGTTAGACGTGTACCCATTAAATAAGTCTAACTTTACAGTAACCATTCAATGCCTGAGCGAAAGTTTTAGCCAACATGGGATACCTGAAATGGTGGTGTCGGATAATGGCAGTTGTCTCACAAGTGCAGAGTTCCAAGAGTTCATGGACCGACATGGCATCAAACACATAACCACTGCACCATATCATGCAGCTTCTAATGGACTGGCTGAACGGGCAGTGCAAACCTTCAAAGGTCTAATGAGGAAGAGCACAGGAGATTCCATTGAGACAAAGCTGGCTAGAGCACTGTTTAGTTACAGGATCACACCACAGTCGAGTACTGGGAAATCTCCTGCGGAACTGTTGTGTGGAAGAAAACTAGGGTCTACATTGGATCTCATCCACCCAGACTTTAAAAGTCAAATACAGGAAAAACAGATGAATCAAAAAATTTTACCATGATCAACATGCTAAAAAGAGACATGTGACTGAAGTTGACCAAGTGTACACTAACAACTTTGGTTCAGGGCCTATCTGGATTCCGTGGACAGTTCAGAAACAGACAGGACCGGTCTCTAGTACTGTTGCACTTGGAAATGGTCAGGTAGTGCGCTGGCACATAGATCAAGTGAGGAACAGGCATGTGTGCCTGCAGAGGAAACTTTAGAGTTGGAGGAAACATCTATGAAAGAGGGGGGGGAGTTTACATCGATTATGGATGTTACACTTCCCAAAGACACTAATGTGGAGCAGACAGAGGAAGCGACCAAGGAGGTGTTAAGATCAGAAACTCCTGTGGTGAAAGGCCACTTAGAGTTAAGGAAGTCGACAAGACAGAAGAAGACTCTGAGTTATTTACAGGACTACGAATAGTTAGAAGTAAGTTCCCCAGCCACAGAGCAAGAATGCGTCCTGGGACTCACTGGGACGGAGGTAATCCACGCGAAGTCCCTAGTTTATATTGTAAATGCACAAATGTTATGGTTGTGTTGTTACCTTATATATATTTGTAAACTGGGTAAAATGTAGAATAGTTGTAAAACGTGATATATTGTAAAGAGTAATGTAGATAACTATTTGAAGCTATTGTTATCTGGGGAAAGGGGATGTAGTAAATGGGATGCATTTGACAAAGTTGTCCAGTAGAGGGGGCATGGGTTTACTTTTGTTACCTTTTCTCCTGATGAGTGTTGTTCTGGGGTTAGTAGGTCATCTGCTGTGACAGTGTCGAAATACGTTGTCTGCTCTGCATCTGTTAATAAAGAGTAAGCAAATTATCTCCATGTCTGCACCTTTGTGATGCATCAAAGGATGTTACAAATAGATTTTCAAACATAAAAGCAGTCGACACAGTCACGGTTTTAGACTAGATGGGAGAAGGTATGGGAAAAGATATGTACAGAGTTTTTCTAGAACTTTGTGCCAAGTTAAAGCGGTGTCAAGCTGTTTTAATGAGTGTTTTGGATGTATTATGGTGCCCGAACCCATATGACTTTGAACAGTGACCACAAACATTTTGTTTACTGCAGCCGCAGCCATCATTACCAAGCGCGAACCGTTGACTCTGACAGTGAATGAGAGGAGCCGAAGCGAACGCACAGGGCATAGTGTGACATCCGTGTAAACATAGATGACGTCACAGGGTTTTTTTTAAAAGAAAGAACGTGGTCTTCATTTGTATGTAGGCCTAGGCAATTTATATATTTACAATACTTACTTAAATATAATTAATATTATTTTATTGCTTTTGTATTAGTTGTTTGAAGAGTAAAAAAAAAAATTGGTCGGTCTTAACGTAAATTTACAATCGGCAAGTCAGTCGGATTAAAGCAAAAATTGAGTCTGTCCTAAATTGACAGGGTCGGTCGGGTTACGGCAAACAAGAATGTTTTTAAGGATGGCCCGAGTGAGAGTGCGAGCAACAGTGAGTGTGTGTGTGCGCTAGTGAGCGAGTGTGTGCGTGCGCGAGTGAGTGAGCGAGGGACAGTGAGTGTGTGTGTGTGAGTGAGTGTGTGCGAGTGCTCTTGTTATTGTGACATATCAGGACACAACTCTGTATAATGACATGGGTATGACACAGGTATTACAAGGAGAGGGTGACTTATGAGGACATAACCCATGTCCATATTTTTCAAAACGCTTATAAATCATACAGAATTCTGGTTTTTTTTTTTTTTTGAGAAACTAAATGCACAAAGTTTCCTGTGAGGTTTAGGGTATAGGTGTAGGGTTGGTGTAGGGCCAGAGAATATACAGTTTGTACAGTATAAAAACCATTACGCCTATGGCCACCTTCCTCAAATCTGCCCTGGAGGTCCAATGCACTGCAGATTTTGGCTCCAACCCTGATCCAAGTCACCAGCCTGTTATTTTCTAATGATCCCAAAGACATTGATTAGCATGCTCAGTCAAGTCACCTTTATTTATATATATTGCTTTAAACAAAATATATTGCGTCAAAGCAACTGAACAACATTCATTAGGAAAACAGTGTGTCAATAATGCAAAATTACAGTTAAAGGCAGTTCATCATTGAATTCAGTGATTTCATCTCTGTTCAGTTTATATAATGTCTGTGTATTTATTTGCAATCAAGTCAACGATATTGCAGTAGATGAAGTGACCCCAACTAAGCAAGCCAGAGGCAACAGCGGCAAGGAACCGAAACTCCATCGGTGACAGAATGGAGAAAAAAACCTTGGGAGAAACCAGGCTCAGTTGGGGGGCCAGTTCTGTATCTGGGGCTCTAGTTGTCCTGGTCTCCGCTGTCTTTCAGGGCAGTAGAGGTCCTTTCTAGGTGCTGATCCACCATCTGCTCTGGATACGTACTGGATCTGGTGGCCACGGTGACCTCGGAACAAGAGAGAAACAGACAAATATTAGAGTAGATGCCATTCTTCTAATGATGTAGCAAGTACATCGGGTGTTATGTGAAGTGTTCCCGGTTCCGGTTTACCTAATTAATGCAGCCTAAAAATCCTTTAACGGATATGGATATTAAAAGCATATCAGTATAGTATGTGTATCTCAGGTGTGTTTTATGGGATTATTTTCCCGCCAAATGTATTGCAGTCACAGATCGAAAAATAATAAGCATAAATAAAATATTTAAAAACACATGTAAAATAATAATGCACAAAACTGAAAAACAAATGCAATTTTTTTTAAATAACAAAAAGCACAGTCATGGATCGAAAAATAATAAGCGTAAATCAAAAATGTATACGCATTTAAAATTATATTGCACAAAACTGAAACATGAATTCAACATTTTCCAAATCTCAAACAAAATCAGGTTTCCTGCTCATATGTTATTATTTTGTGTGCTTGTGGTTTTTTTCCCCTTTGCTTTTGTTTCCACGTTCTCCACTTGCGTTTCTAAAAGTTGCAGTTTGAGTTTTGCAGTGGTGGACAGTAACGGAGTAGCTTTACTTCGTTACTGTACTTAAGTACATTTTTCAAGTATCTGTACTTTACTGGAGTAGTTTTATTTTGAGCAACTTTTACTTTTACTTCACTACATTCCAAATAATAAAATCGTACTTTTTTACTTCACTATATTTCATAAAACATATCGTTACTCCCTATAATATATCACGTGCTCCGACACGCAGAAGCGGTGTCTGATTCATCATGAACGAACTGAGTCTTTTCAAAATAAACTTTTAAATCGGATCGCGAATCGCACCAAACGATTCGTTTACGAATTAGAATGATCCGATGCAGCTGTTCTGGAGTCGACCACTCACTGATTCAAATGAACCGTTTAGTGCGAGTCTCCAGAAGTAAGAACCGGGAGATCTTGTGAGCGCGCGTGCGTCTGATGTTGCTAAAAGTAAGTTATGTCGAAATTTTGGATTAATTATTGTAACTGAAAATCATATTTAGGTCAAAACTGTCAGTCGTTCGGGAACTAAATCCGTTGTAAAGAGTGATCTATTTGAGCCCACTGAAATGCTCGAGTGCAGACGATGCAGACACATCAATTTTAGGTAAAAAAAACAAAAACAACAACAAACAAAAAAACCCATAAAATAACACAGATTAAATACAATAACTCATGCACGTTCAAATTCACCGCTGCCGTAATGTTAACAGTTTTATTAAAATGTCCTATGTTACGTCTGTTTTTATATTGTTTATCGACAGTAACGTTATACATATGTATATTGTTTGGATTAACTAGACGAGTAGACAGACATGAATGTTCATCGTACTGAAAATAAGTAAATATTGTTAGCTGATGCTAACTGTCTAGCTAACAAGCTTGTTAGTGCTAAGTTGATGTAATTTTTATAATGTCCAAATATTTTTATTCAGCCACATATATATATAGATTACATAGATGTATAGATTCAGGGACGTACTGGGACTGAAATTCAGCCCGGGACTTTAAGACGGAGAGGCCTTTTACGTGAGTGCCCTTGGTGCACGAGCAGGATTTTTTGCAGTTATTTTCATTCTAATAGTGTTTTTATGGTATAAAGACAATCAGATTACGCTGAAGACCTTCAAGAAACTTTAGGATAACACCTGCCTCCTCAGGTTGTATAAGCAAGTCCACTGCACTGAACACAACCAGGACAGCAAAACCTAATCTCAAACACATAAGTCACACAGTATACTGCGAACTACCAGCATGTCATGTGTACAGTCAGTCGGAGTGATAAAATAGTTACAAATACTCACACCCACTCATACTCAAAAACTACAATGCAGTCCCATACAATAGAGATTGTGTGTGTGTGTGTGTGTGTGTGTGTGTACTCACTTTCAACTCTCCCTGCCTCAGCTTCCCCTCTGCTGGACCCTGTCTCTGCTTACTGATTGTACAGCTACATAACATATGCATGAGAAGAACATGAGTAATAAATATGACAAAGAATAATACATTTTCTAATTCAATCTGTGCTTCAGTCAGGTTATTATCTAGTATGTGGAACTATTGGCATTTTATCCTTTATGTAAATATGTAACATTGTGCTGTATTTTTCTATTTTTGTGTGCGTGTTCTTAATAAAGCTTTGATTGATTGATTGATATGCCTAATATGATTGCCTACCCAGCCCTGCACACTGCCCCTCTACCTGTCTGTTTCCTGCTCTTCTCCTCCTGCTGCTCCTTCTCCTCCTCTCTCCTGCTGCTGCTCCTATTCCTCTCTTCTCCTCCTCCTCTCTCTTCCTGCTGCTGCTGCTCCTCCTCCTCCTCGGGGTATAAGTCTTTGGGCTTTATTTAAGTCTTTGGGCTTCATTGTGTCATGCATCCCTGACTATTTATGTATTTATGTATGCATTTATGTATTTTTAATGTATGACACAGAATACTGTATTCATTGAGGCTTATTTTTATTTTTATTTTTTTACCAGATTCTTATCATATTATGTCACCTAGCAGCAGCGCCGCGTCAGACACGTTTCTGGTGTGCAAAGACCAGGCAAAGACATGGACAACGCTACGCAAACACCACGCAGCTTACACTCAACAGAAACGCCACGCTCACGCACAGTCAGCCAGCCAGCGTGTCGCCACCGCTCGCCGGCCTAATCGTGCACCTGTCCTATCCATGCTGCTGGGTCCTTCCTCATCTGCACCTCCTGCCACAGCACCCTTTTCAGTGCGGAAAAGGTCCGTTAATTTGGCACATTTAGCTGCCTCTTGTGCCAACATTTTTTTCTTTTTCATTCTTATTTTTTCGGCCCCACCCATTTCTTTCTGTTCTTTCCTTCGTTTCACCATTTTTACCGTCTGTCTCTGTTTGATTCACACAAACTCAAACCTAACCAAGTAAACTCCTTTGATCAGCGCCTTTGAGCCAATCGGATGTCAGGAAATACGAGGATCAGTCCAAGTTGGGAGGGGCCGCTCGGATCCCCCCTTAAGATTGGAAGTATTGGTTTGGCCCAGTCTGAAACACACACACACAGACAGACACACAGCTGCGTTCCGCTGCAGCTGAGCGGCCGGCCACAGGCCGGTACGGTAGCGTATCATATAAAATAAATAATAATAATAAAAAATAATAATAAAAAATTTGACCACCGGCCGATTCGGCCTGAAATGGACCGGCCGTTCGGGATTGTTCCCGGTATTCCCGATTGCCAATCCGTCCCTGTATAGATTACATCTGGTTAGAAAAGAAAGGATGTGATGTTCAGAACATGGTAACTACAGTAATTATCAGTGGGAAGAGATGCACCCCATTTGGCTAGGGGTGTTTTTAAACCACAGACAAGATTTGAGAAGGAAAAAATCATTATGAAATTTGTTTTATTATTTTTTTCCTTAAAATGTTCTTCCTAACTTCAGGCCTTATTATCATGTCATATATACAGTACAGACCAAAAGTTTGGACACACCTTCTCATTCAAAGAGTTTTCTTTATTTTCATGACTATGAAAATTGTAGATTCACACTGAAGGAATCAAAACTATGAATTAACACATGTGGAATTATATACATGACAAAAAAGTGTGAAGCTGAAAATATGTCATATTGCAGGTTCTTCAAAGTAGCCACCTTTTGCTTTGATTACTGCTTTGCACACTCTTGGCATTCTCTTGATGAGCTTCAAGAGGTAGTCACCTGAAATGCTCTTCAACAGTCTTGAAGGAGTTCCCCGAGAGATGCTTAGCACTTGTTGGCCCTTTTGCCTTCTGTCTGCGGTCCAGCTCACCCCTAAACCATCTGGATTGGGTTCAGGTCCGGTGACTGTGGAGGCCAGGTCATCATCACTCTCCTTCTTGCTCAAATAGCCCTTGATGCCTTCAGTGTGACTCTACAATTTTCATAGTCATGAAAATAAAGAAAACTCTTTGAATGAGAAGGTGTGTCCAAACTTTTGGTCTGTACTGTAACTTTGATGTTCTGTAAAACAACTAACTTTAAAATACTTTTTTCTTACTGGTGAAAATCAGATGGTCAGCTCTGTTTTCTCTCAGGTACATCACAGTGTAAGCTTCACAGTGAACATTAATCAGTGTAGTCCATATCAACAACAAAAATATCTTGACTCCATATAGTGGTTATCCAAGGTATTTTGAGCAGTAGGATTATAAAAAAAAAAGTGCTAATAAAATAATTAAATTAAGTAGCCTATATAAAATTGCAAACATCTGTTTCAGTACTTTTTTACTTAAATACATAAAAAATTTAGTACTTTTGTACTTTCACTTGAGTAAAATTGAAAAAGGAGTACTTTTACTTTTACTGGAGTAATATTTTACCATATGTATCTGTACTTTTACTCAAGAACTTGATTTGTGTACTTCGTCCACCACTCATGTAAATCAGGGGAGGCTTCAGCGTCACCATTGGCCACAAGTTGTAGATTGACAGCTGCGCCTCTAGCCAATCAGTTCAAGGGGGAGTTGACGTCACTCCAATGCGACTCGTGGCTGCTGTGGCAGGTGTGTGTATGCTTATTATTTTTATTGATCTGTGACTGCAATACATTTGGCGGGATTCACGGGGAGTGAGTGAGGGACAGTGAGTGTGTGTGTGTGTAAGCGAGTGTGTGTGTGAGCGAGGAAAAGTGAGTGTGTGTGTGTGAGCGAGTGTGTTTGAGTGAGTGAGCGAGGGACAGTGAGTGTGTGTGTGAGTGAGGGAAGGACAGTGTGTGTGTATAAGTGAGTGAGCGAGGGAGGGAGTGTGAGCGAGTGTGTGTGAGTGATTGAGCAAGGGACAGTGAGTGTGTGTGTGTGTGAGCTAATGTGTGTGAGTGAGTAAGCGAGGGACAGTGAGTGTGTGTGTGTGTGTGTGTGAGTGAGTGAGCGAGGGACAGAGCGAGGGACAGTGAGTGTGTGTGTGTGTGTGTTTGTGAGCGAGTGAGTGAGCGAGGGACATTGAGTGTGTGTGTGTCTGAGCGAGTGTGTGCGAGTGAGCGAGGGATAGTGAGTGAGCGAGCGACAGTGAGTGTGTGTGTGTGAGTGAGTGTGTGCGAGTGCTCTTGTTTTTGTGACATATCAGGACACAACTTTGTATAATGACATGGGTATGACACAGGTATTACAAGGAGAGGGTGACTTATGAGGAAATAAACAGTGAGTGTGTATATGTGATCGAGTGTGTGTGAGTGAGCAAGGGACAGTGAGTGTGTGAGCGAGTGTGTGTGAGTGAGTGAGGGACAGTGAGTGTGTGTGAGCGAGTGTGTCGGAGTGAGTGAGCGAGGGACAGTGAGTAAGCGAGGGACAAGTGAGTGTGTGTGTGTGTGTGTGTGAGCGGATAACCCATATCCCCATTTTTCTAAACGCTTATAAATCAAACAGAATTAGTTTTTTTTTTGAGAAAGTAAAAATGCACAATGTTTCCTGTGAGGGTTAGGGTTAGGTGTAGGGTTGGTGTAGGGCAGGGGTAGGCAAGGTCGGTCCTAGAGAGCCGCAGTCCTGCAGAGTTCAGCTTCAACCCTAATCAAACACACCTGAGCAAGCTCATCAACGTCTTCAGGATTACTAAGGCTACAGGCAGGTGAGGGGTTTTTTAGGGTTGGAACTTAAATCTGCAGGACTGCAGCTCTCCAGTACCGAACTTGCCTACCCCTGGTGTTGGGCCATAAAATATACAGTTTGTACAATATAAAAACCATTACGCCTATGGCCCCCTTCCTCAAATCTTGCCCTGGAGGTCCAATGCACTGCAGATTTTTGCTCCAACCCTGATCAAAGCCACCTTGCCTGTGATTTTCTAATGGTCCCAAAGACATTGATTAGCATGCTCAGGTGTGTTTGATTAAAGTTAGAGCCAAACTCTGCAGGAAAGTGGATCTCGAGGTCCAGATTTGAGGATCCCTGGCCTATGAGATGTACGCACTTTTAACAAAAACAAACGTGTGAGTAAGCGAGGGACAGTGAGTGTGTGTGTGTGAGCGAGTGCGTGCGAGTGAGTGAGCGAGGGACAGTGAGTATGTGAACAAGTGTGTGAGTGAGTGAGCAAAGGACAGTGAGTGTGTGTGTATGAGCGAGTGTGTGCGAGTGAGTGAGCGAGTGTGTGCGAGTGAGTAAGTGAGGGAGAGTGAGTGTGTGTGCAAGCGAGTGTGTGTGTGAGCGAGTGTGAGCGAGGGACAGTGAGTGTGTGTGTGAGCGAGTGTGTGCGAGTGAGTAAGCGAGGGACAGTGAGTGTGTGAGTGTGAGCGAGTGCGTGCGAGTGAGTGAGCAAGGGACAGTGAGTGTGTGAACAAGTGTGTGAGTGAGTGAGCAAAGGACAGTGAGTGTGTGTGTATGAGCGAGTGTGTGCGAGTGAGTGAGCGAGTGTGTGCGATTGAGTAAGTGAGGGACAGTGAGTGTGTGTGCAAGCGAGTGTGTGTGTGAGCGAGTGTGAGCGAGGGACAGTGAGTGTGTGTGTGAGCGAGGGTGTGCGAGTGAGTAAGCGAGGGACAGTGAGTGTGTGAGTGTGAGCGAGAGTGAGTGAGCGAGGGACAGTGAGTGTGTGTGAGTGTGAGCGAGAGTGAGTGAGCGAGGGACAGTGAGTGTGTGTGAGCGAGTGTGTGTGAGTGAGCGAGCGAGCGAGGGACAGTGAGTGTGTGTGTAAGTGAGTGAATGTGAGTGAATAAGGGAGGGACAGTGAGTGTGTGTGTGAGCGAGTGTGTGCGAGTGAGTAAGCAAGGGACAGTGAGTGTGTGAGTGTGAGCGAGAGTGAGTGAGCGAGGGACAGTGAGTGTGTGTGAGCGAGTGTGTGAGTGAGTGAGCGAGCGAGGGACAGTGAGTGTGTGTGTAAGTGAGTGAATGTGAGTAAGGGAGGGACAGTGAGTGTGTGTGAGAGCGTGTGTGTGCGAGTGAGTAAGCGAGGGACAGTGAGTGTGTGTGAGCGAGTGTGTGTGTGTGTGAGTGAGTGAGGGACAGTGAGTGTGTGTGTGTGTGTGTGAGCAAGTGTGTGCGAGTGAGTAAGCGAGGGACAGTGAGTGTGTGTGTGAGCGAGTGAGTGAGGACAGTGAGTGTGTGTGTGTGTGTAAGGGAGTGTGTGTGTAAGCGAGTGTGAGCGAGGGACAGTGAGTGTGTGTGTGTGCGAGTGAGTGAGCGAGGGACAGTGAGTGTGTGTGAGTGTGAGCGAGAGTGAGTGAGCGAGGGACAGTGAGTGTGTGTGTGACCGAGTGTGTGTGAGTGAGTGAGCGAGCGAGCGAGGGACAGTGAGTGTGTGTGTGAGTGAGTGAATGTGAGTGAGTAAGGGAGGGACAGTGAGTGTGTGTGTGAGAGAATGTGTGTGCGAGTGAGTAAGCGAGGGACAGTGAGTGTGTGTGTGTGTGTGTGTGTGTGTGAGCGAGTGTGTGAGTGAGCAAGTGTGTGCGAGTGAGTAAGCGAGGGACAGTGAGTGTGTGTGTGTGTGTGTGTGAGCGAGTGAGTGAGTGAGGGACAGTGAGTGTGTGTGTGTAAGCGAGTGTGTGTGTGAGCGAGTGTGAGCGAGGGACAGTGAGTGTGTGTGCAAGCGAGTGTGTGTGTGAGCGAGTGTGAGCGAGGGACAGTGAGTGTGTGTGTGTGTGTGTGTGAGCAAGTGCGTGCGAGTGAGTGAGCAAGGGACAGTGAGTGTGTGAACAAGTGTGTGAGTGAGTGAGCAAAGGACAGTGATTGTGTGTGTATGAGCGAGTGTGTGCGAGTGAGTAAGCGAGGGACAGTGAGTGTGTGTGCAAGCGAGTGTGTGTGTGAGCGAGTGTGAGCAAGGGACAGTGAGTGTGTGTGTGTGTGAGCGAGTGTGTGCGAGTGAGTAAGCGAGGGACAGTGAGTGTGTGAGTGTGAGCGAGAGTGAGTGAGCGAGGGACAGTGAGTGTGTGAGTGTGAGCGAGAGTGAGTGAGCGAGGGACAGTGAGTGTGTGTGAGTGAGCGCGAGTGAGTGAGCGAGGGACAGTGAGTGTGTGTGAGTGAGCGCGAGTGAGTGAGCGAGGGACAGTGAGTGTGTGAGTGTGAGCGAGAGTGAGTGAGCGAGGGACAGTGAGTGTGTGTGAGTGAGCGCGAGTGAGTGAGCGAGGGACAGTGAGTGTGTGAGTGTGAGCGAGAGTGAGTGAGCGAGGGACAGTGAGTGTGTGTGAGCGAGTGTGTGTGAGTGAGTGAGCGAGCGAGCGAGGGACAGTGAGTGTGTGTGTAAGTGAGTGAATGTGAGTGAGTGAGCGAGCGAGCGAGGGACAGTGAGTGTGTGTCTGAGCGAGTGTGTGCGAGTGAGTAAGCGAGGGACAGTGAGTGTGTGTGTGTGTGAGCGAGTGTGTGTGTGTGAGTGAGTGAGGGACAGTGAGTGTGTGTGTGTGAGCAAGTGTGTGCGAGTGAGTAAGCGAGGGACAGTGGATGTGTGTGTGAGCGAGTGAGTGAGGACAGTGAGTGTGTGTGTGTGTGTGTGTGTGTAAGCGAGTGTAAGCGAGGGACAGTGTGTGTGTGTGTGTGTGTGTGTGTATGTGTGAGTGAGTGAGTGAGATAGGGACAGTGAGTGTGTGTGTGTGTCAATCAATCAATCACCTTTATTTATATAGTGCTTTAAACAAAATACATTGCGTCAAAGCACTGAACAACATTCATTTGGAAAACAGTGTCTCAATAATGCAAAATGATAGTTAAAGGCAGTTCATTATTGAATTCAGCTATGTCATCTCTGTTCAGTTTAAATAGTGTCTGTGCATTTATTTGCAATCAAGTCAACGATATCGCTGTAGATGAAGTGACCCCAACTAAGCAAGCCAGAGGCGACAGCGGCAAGGAACCAAATCTCCATCGGTGACAGAATGGAGAAAAAACCCTTGGGACAAACCAGGCTCAGTTGGGGTCAGTTCTCCTCTGACCAGATGAAACCAGTAGTTCAATTCCAGGCAGCAGCAAAGTCAGATTGTGCAGAAGAATCATCTGTTTCCTGTGGTCTTGTCCTGGTGCTCCTCTGAGACAAGGTCTTTACGGGGGATCTGTATCTGGGGCTCTAG
This sequence comes from Carassius auratus, assembly GCF_003368295.1. Classification (NCBI taxonomy): domain Eukaryota; kingdom Metazoa; phylum Chordata; class Actinopteri; order Cypriniformes; family Cyprinidae; genus Carassius; species Carassius auratus. Next base: position 23,288,007 of record NC_039267.1, read on the forward strand.
TTGTCCTGGTCTCCGCTGTCTTTCAGGGCAGTAGAGGTCCTTTCTAGGTGCTGATCCACCATCTGGTCTGGATACGTACTGGATCCGGGCGACTGCAGTGACCCTCTGATCTGGACACAGACTGGATCTGGTGGCTACGGTGACCTCGGAATAAGACAGAAACAGACAAATATTAGCGTAGATGCCATTCTTCTAATGATGTAGAAGGTACGGTGTTATGTGAAGTGTTTCCGGTTCCAGTTTACCTAATTAATGCAGCCTAAAAATCCTTTAACGGATTTGGATATTAAAAGCATATTAGTATGTTATGTGTATGCCAGGTTAAAGAGATGGGTCTTTAATCTAGATTTAAACTGCAAGAGTGTGTCTGCCTCCCGAACAATGTTAGGTAGGTTATTCCAGAGTTTAGGCGCCAAATAGGAAAAGGATATGCCGCCCGCAGTTGATTTTGATATTCTAGGTATTATCAAATTGCCTGAGTTTTGAGAATGTAGCGGACGTAGAGGAGTATAATGTAGAAGGAGCTCATTCAAATACTGAGGTGCCAAACCATTCAGGGCTTTATAAGTAATAAGCAATATTTTAAAATCTATACGATGTTTGATAGGGAGCCAGTGCAGTGTGGACAGGACCGGGCTAATATGGTCATACTTCCTGGTTCTAGTAAGAACTCTTGCTGCTGCATTTTGGACTAGCTGTAGTTTGTTTACTAAGTGTGCAGAACAACCACCCAATAAAGCATTACAATAATCTAACCTTTGTGGTCATAAATGCATGGATTCCAGCAATTGACATTGAGAGCATAGGCCGTAATGGAAAAATGCAGTTTTACGAATGCTAGAAACGTGGCTTTCTAAGGAAAGATTGCGTTCAAATAGCACACCTATTTTGCTAACTGATGACGAAGAATTGACAGAGCAACCATCAAGTCTTAGACAGTGTTCTAGGTTATTACAAGCAGAGTTTTTAGGTCCTATAATTAACACCTCTGTTTTTTCAGAATTTATCAGTTAGAAATTACTGGTTATCCAGTATTTTATATCGACTATGCATTCCATTAGTTTTTCAAATTGGTGCGTTTCACCGGGCCACGAAGAAATATAGAGCTGAGTATCATCTGTCACGGTTCATGAATGCACCGTCTCCTGCTCGTCTCTTGTTACGTCATGTTGATTGTTTCATGTGGGTGTTACCGCTGATCATCTGATCAGCTGCAGCTCATTCCACCTAGCCTACTTAATGCCCTGTCTTTCGTCTCTTGTTTGTCAGATCGTTGTTTGAGGTCCTCTGTGCTTAATATCTATTCTTACACCTGTTCTACTTCATCATGTCTTGTTCCAGTTGGGTCAGCCTTGGATTACCAGTCATCATCACGGATTAACCACCATCTCCACCAGCGCACTCAAACACCTCCTCACCTGTCTGTGCTGCCGTTGAGGTCCCTGCGTCTCCCACCATCTCCTTACCATTACTCATCCTAATAAATATCCTGTACTCGCATTTGCCTCCTGTCCTTAATCAAAGCCATGACATCATCAGCATAACAGTGAAAGCTAACACCGTGTTTCCTGATGATATCTTCCAAGGGTAACATATAAAGCGTGAAGAGTAGCGGCCCTAGTACTGAGCCTTGAGGTACTCCATATTGCACTTGTGATCGATATGATACATCTTCATTCACTGCTACGAACTGATGGCGGTCATATAAGTAAGATTTAAACCATGCTAATGCACTTCCATTAATGCCAACAATGTGTTCAAGTATATGCAAAAGAATGCAACACACAGCGAGTGAGTGAGCGAGGGACAATGAGTGAGCAAGGGACAGTGAGTGTGTGTGTGTGTGTGTGTGAGCGAGTGTGTGTGAGTGAGTGAGCAAGGGACAGTGAGCGTGTGAGCGAGTGTGTGTGAGCGAGTAAGTGAGGGACAGTGAGTGAGCGAGGGACAGTGAGTGTGTGTGTGTGAGTGAGTGAGCGAGGGACAGTGAGTCTGTGCGAGTGAGTGAGCAAGGGACAGAGAGCGTGTGAGCAAGTGTGTGCGAGTGAGTGAGTGAGCGAGGGACAGTTAGGAATGGGTATCGTTAAATTATTAACAGTATTACTACTCTTACAGATACTGCTTAACTGGTCCGGTACTTTAACGGTAGTCTTATCGGTACTTTGTGTTGTGTTAGGCAGTCGAACACTTTGCATTTCTCTGTCTGCACATAATGCACTTTTGAAAGATGTGTTTTCGCCCTTACATGCAAAATTTTGTTGCACTTATAACAACCAGCGTTGTCTGCATCAACTCTAGTGAATTATAACCACACTTTGGAACGTTTTGCTGTGTCCTCCATTGTCACTCTTTGTATTAAGCAGGAGTTTTCGTAAGGGGCCGTTCACATATCGCGTCTAAAAACGCGTGGAAAACACTAGGTGTGCCGCTTTCTGATTTTTTTCCCCCAAAGCCTGCTGGCATTTGGGCTCATGAGGAGTCTGCCGTTGCTAAGCAACCATGACCTGCTCTCTCCACGAAGATGCGGAAATTTCAGCAATGGATAAATGGATTTGCAGCACTAAAAGCTGCTTGCAGTAGCACTGCTACTAAATTAATTAAAAGATCCACATACAGCTATCAGCTGTTCCTCCATCTTGGCTGAGCTTTCAAAGTTGTTACGGAAAAGGTGAGGAAGTTACATGACCTGCGGTGCGCTTGCGGCATTCTGTAAAGTTGAGATGTTTTTAACTCGATGCAGTGCGGACGCGCCTGGAAAAAACAGGCTCACCGCACTGCATGCACGTTGCGATCGCGTCGCTTCCATTATGAGCGCACATAAATAATAACGAACATTAATAAAATAACGAACTTGAGTGCGCAAAAGAAGCTATATGTGAACGGCCCCTTATATGTGTGTGTGTGCCGCGCTCGTTCTTGTTGTGGTATGTGTGTGACTGACAGACAGCCTCCGCGGCGCGCATGAGCGATCTCGCAGATCTCAGACAAACGTCTTAATAATATCACAAATTAGAAATGTTTGGTAGGATAAAATGTGCACAATAACATTACTAAGCAAAAATACATAGTACATAAATTTTTTCCCCTCCAGTACCGAAAGCAGAACCGATACTGTCAGATCTTACTGATACTACGGTCTTTCATAATTTAGCCCCGGGGCCATGCCGTGTTTCGGTACCCATCCCTAGGGACGGTGAGTGTGTGTGTGTGAGTGAGTGTGTGAGTGAGTGAGCGAGGGACATTGAGTGAGCGAGGGACAGTGAGGGTGTGTGTGTGAGCGAGTGTGTGCGTGTGTATGTGCGAGCTATGTTTGCGAGTGAATGTGTGCGTGTAATGGCACGCGATGACTGGCCGGAAAGCAACGTATAGTCTGACATATTTCTTGTCCACACATGACAAGGTTCCAGTAGTCAAAATCTTGTAATATGACAGCGTGACTATCTTAACAGACACAAAAATCTTGTAATCTGAACCAGGCATTTATTCATCGTGTCAGGCTGTCTGTTGCTGTGTTCATTGCGATGACGATGAAAATTTGATGTATTGTTCAGCCCTAATTGTGACTGAAAAAACTTTTTACAAGTTATGCCATGTATATTATATTGTTAAAACCTTGGTTAAAAATTTAAAGAAACATTCTTACCTTCCAGCACACAGTGAAGTGGGGAGGCCCATTTAGTTCTCTTGTGGAATGCGATTACTGCCTTTTCTCTCTCTTCAACATCAGAATGTAGGTCCATTGAGAAGCAAAGAGGTATCTCCAGCCGTTGCTCCCTCGAGATAACTATTCTGAACAGTGTTGCTACACTTGAAGCATTCATGATTTGCTTCCATTCAATGAAATATAAAATAAAAACACAAACAAAACAAAAAATTAAACAATCATTAAAATACATTTCAGTATGATCTTAAAAATGTACAGAGCCTGATTACTATGTATTTGAGTGTATTAATCAGTGTGATTACAAGCAATTAACATTAAACAGATAAGCTAAAGATGCAGGTCCTGTAAGAGGGACAGGACAGGCTAACATGACAATGACATTTAAAGAGTAACTAAACCCTAAACCAACTTTTTTTAGGTAATGATCTGTAAGAATGGGTCTTTATTAGTGCTGTTCATTGATTCAAGTAACTTTTTTGACATTTGAGTATAAAGTGTTTTAATTCTACAATATATGGTGTAAAAACATCTGAGTGCTGCCCTCTTCAGGTTGAACGTTAGATACTGCAGTTGATTTTTCCTATTGGATGTTGGATGTTTTGTGCAGCCTATGTAGTTAATTACCATAGTTGTTAGTGTAACATTAGTATTGTAAGAAGCATAGTTAGTAGCATAGTATTGCATCAGTTAGGATAGCTTCAAGTTGGCTAGATTTATCTGTAGTTAGTACAGTGGTCAGGATGGTGCATATGTGTAGTGTTGCTGGTTGCGACAGCACTGCTGGACTGCAGCAGTGTTTTACTGCAGACTTTAAAATTAGGTGCCAGTGGTTGTATGCACTTGGCCTGGAAGACCGTGAGTTCCCGCCTAGAGCTGGAGTGTACAAACTGCATTTTACGCGGGATTGCTTCTCCAACGCAATGGAGGTGGAAATGGGCTTCTCCACACAGCTTGTGCTGAAAAGCAGGAGTTAAGAGCGCAGTTTGAGCCAGCGGCTCGAAATGATATGCTCAGGCCACAGACACCTCGACATCCTCCAGTTCAGGTGAAGGTGGGGGAGAAAAGTCCTCTACTTCAAATGAACGCTATGACAGCAGCTGTCAATCAATCCGTCACTGCGTGTCTCAGGTTCACTCCCCACCCACTCAGTCCCACCCTCGGTTCATCCCCTCTATCTCGGCTGAGCTCTGCCCACTTTTCAGCATTTTTCAAATATTGCCAGTGGGTGGAGTCAGGCTCTGACCAGGGGTTTAGTTACCCTTTAACAGCTGACTTATGGCAGCAAAAACAGAAAACTTTGTTTTTCAAAAAAGTTTGTGAGCTCTGTTAAAAGCTTATGCTCTTGACTGGCACCTGGGACAGTAGGATCAGCAAGAATAGTTTATGGTCCGGCCATGTCACTGACTACACCAGTGGGACTGGTGCTTTGTTCTGTAGTCCTTAAACCATGAGGCAAGAGATCAATTGTGCTTGAAGTCCCCTCTCTGGCATCATTTTCAAGTGATGGCATCAGTGTGTCTGCTGGAAAACTGAACATGTTAAGATATACCATGAGAACCTCAATTGTAATTAGCTGTAAAAACATCACGTTAGTGAAATGTAAGGCATGATGAATGCAAATTGATACCCATCTCCACAAAAGCTGGCACGGTATGCAATATCCTCTCTGGGAAATTGGTTTTCACATATTAACTTCTTTCTTTACAATACTGACAATTTCAGGTTCATCACTGCTCTGTGAATTGGGAAACAAAATTCATTTTAGGTAGAAGGATTGGGTTTGGAACTGACAAAAAAGATTCTGAAGTGGAATTTGAAAGGGAATGAACCACACTTCATTCTTTAACATACTGAATAATGTGAGTGTTACTTACAATTTCAGCATTACAAGATTTGATGTGCAGAACCAGGAACTGTAAAGGCATAACAACTCCACAGTTTTTGCATGAGGACTTTGGCATTTTGGAAAATTCTGGAGCATTGTGGGGGAGGGGGCTTGCATCTAGTTCCTCTTGTAGTGGGACAATGTACAGAATTAGTTTTCCATTATTTGTGACCGTTTTAAGGAGTCGTCCAGTGTAGCCCTCAGACTCTTAAGCCTGGAACACACCAAGCCGATGGTCGGCCGTCGGGCAGTTTTCTTGCATCGACCGACTAAATCTTCTCAGTGTGTTCCACACTGTCGGCTGAAATTGGTTCTTGTTGGCTTTGTAATGGCCGATTTGACATGTTGAATTGGCTTCGGGGCTTGTCAGCCAGTCAGGCCATCTGGTCATTCTGATTGGCTGTTCAACCAGCGAACCAGCACGCTAGAAAAAAAAAAAAAAACGGAAGTGACGAAGCATATAAACATCAAAGTCAACGGGGACATAGCTGCTTTCTCATTTGTTTGCATTTCTCGTGATTATCATTCGTGATTATTTAAAGATATTGCTGTCTGGAACGAAGCAAGTGAAGATGCATTGATCAGCATGGTCCAGGAAAGGCCGGCCTTGTATGACATTACAGAAAAATCTTATTCCAACCGTTTGGTGAAAGCTGAAATGTGGCGTGAGATCGAAAATAAACTTGTCATATCAGGTAAGATTTTCTTTTTGGCAATCAAGGTCTTTAGAAAACGTTATCCGTTATTTTTAAATGGTCTATTGTAAGAATAATGACGTGTGTGTGTGTGTGTGTTTATGTACCAAAATAATTTGGTTAATGGAAAAAGGCAGTTATTATTATTATTATTATGTGTTAGCATCTAGTGCACGTCTAGTAGAGCAAAAAGTAAAAATTTGGCATTACAAATAATCATGAAACTGACAAATAAGGCATAATGCTTACAAAATATGACCTTATCCCTCAGAGAAAGAGCTCCAGAAGCAGTGGCGAACCCAGTACATGTGTTATAAGAAACAAGGACCCTCAGGAAGTTCTGGATCTCAGAAGACTGGCAGGCAGCACTGGATCCTGAACCGCCTGCAGTTTCTACAGCCTCACACAAAAAGGAATGAGAGCACTTCAAATTTAACTATCAGGGTAAATAAACAAATCTATGTTTTTTTTTTTCAGAATAAAAAGAAACCTTTTGCTTTTTTAAAGTGGCCACTGATTTTTCAGATGGTTCTATTTACAAGTAACTCAGCATAACACAAGCCGTTAAATTCTTTTGTCACATTATCTTCCACAATGTGCCATAAAGTGCTTCTGAATAGAGCCATTTCACCAATTTGCAGGGTGTTGTTGTAGCTTTGCCCTGTTATTGTTATGGGTGATTGGTGAACAGTTGTAAGAATCTATGGTATCACATCATTTGCATTTAGATTTTTATCTTTGACATTTTTTTTAAGGAATCTTCGGCTGATAAGTGATTCCTGTTCACCCTCAGATGGTACCAACAGTGACACATGGACTGGCACCCATGCAGCTTCATTGAGCCGGAGCTACGGCCCAGTACACCCTTGCCTAAATCCACGATCTGTGGAAATGAGTCTACAGCTGAGTCCACAGCCATTAGAAAGAAACCAAATACTCCAAAGCCTCCGGGGAAGCGCAGGAAGATGCAGGATGAATCCTCCAGTGAGGAGTCCACATACTTAATGCACACCATTGGCAAAACTCTGGAAAAGTTGGCATCATAGACCAAACACCAATGATGCCATCTCAGCTTTCTGCAAAAATCTAGAACACAGAATGCGGAGTTTGCCACCACATGTACTGCCCCATTTCAAGCATGAGGTTGATTGATTGCATTTTAAAATATTCAGTGAGCCACAACCATTCACTGGATGCATCTGTCAATCAGTATATACACCTGTAATGTGTTACATTGCAAAAGTGTAATCATGTTTGCAGTATATTGTAAGTTGTACATGTACATTTGTAATTTATATTATAGTTGTATTATAGTGCTTGTACAATTCTATTTAGAATTTAAAGTCTCTTCTATTTTTGGTATTTTAAAATAATTTACCTTCTAGCTAATTTTTGGGCCATTGTTCTGAACATTGCAAAATAAAACACTGACTTTTGGTAAAAAGGATGCCGAGTCCATCATCAATGCGGTGGTGCTGGAGCAGTTCATCTCCCGCCTTCCAAAGAAGACCGCCCAGTGGGTCCAGTGCCACCGCCCGGCGTCGTTGGATCTGGCCATCCAACTGGCGGAAGACCAGCTGGCGGCGTGTTCCGGGGTCGGCGAGGCCCTTCCTGCTGTCTCTCTCTCTCTCTCTTCCCCTGTCTCCCCCTCCCACCCTACCCCAAAATCTGTCCCTCTCCCTAGGTCCCGCTGGAGGATGGGGATGGAGCCCACAGCCGGGGCACGAGGCACTGGCCGCGCCCCAACGAAGGGTGACGGAGGAGCCCTCTGTTGCTTCCCCACGCCAATTCCCCGACCCACTTCCGGCCACTAGGGGCGGCGGGGAGGCCTGGGCCGGCCTGCTGGCGTTGCGGGGATCCGGGCCACTTTGTGGATAGGTGCCCGGTCATGGAGGTGGGGACGCTGGTCCGGATTCCGGACGACCCGCAGGCCGCCCCCGATCAAGCCGGGCTCTACCAAATACCTGTGAGTATTAAGGGGGGTACCTAACAGGCTTTGGTGGATTCAGGTTGTAACCAAACCTCCATCTATCAAAGCCTGATACAATCCGGGGCATTGGATACGGGCCGCATGGTTAAGGTAAGGTGTGTGCACGGGGATATAGTGGAATACCCCATAAAGGCCATAGCCATTAAATTTAGGGGCCATAAGCATAATGTGGAGGTGGCCCTTAGTCCGCGCCTCCGGCATCCGCTAATCTTGGGAACTAATTGGCCAGCGTTTCAACAATTATTGGGGTGCTTAACAGTGGATGTCGTCGCGGGGGAAGAACCGGCCAGGGGGCAGGGCGAGCGCTCAGGGGAATCTGTACCAGGACCTAGCTGGGCGGTCTCAGGGGATCCGAGCGGCGTGGCGAGGCTAAACCTTTCCAGTCGTGATGACTTTCCCCTGGAACAATCCCAAGACGATACTCTCAAACATGCGTTCGAACAGGTCCGTTCTATTGATGGGCAGTTCCTCCATCCTGAGCGCCCGCTAGCCCATCCGTATTTTGCCCATTATCAAGGATCGGTTGTATCGAGTGACCCACGATGCTCAGACAAAAGAAGATACAACCCAATTGTTAGTACCTCGGAGCCGTCGGGAAATGCTTTTCCAGACGGCGCACTGTAATCCTATGCCAGGGAACTTAGGAGTAATGGCGACACTAAATCGTCTAACGACCCGATTCTTTTGGCCGGGCATTCATGAGAACGTGCGCAGGTGGTGCGTGTCTTGTCGGGAATGTCAGCTGGTAAACCCACCGGCCACCCCAAAACCGCCATTGCGCCCTATTCCGCTATGCAGGTCCCCTTCGAACGAATTGGTATGGACCTCATCGGGCCGTTAGAACGATCGGCACGGGGACATCGTTTCGCGTTGGTCATAGTGGATTACGCGACACGATATCCTGAAGCAGTGGCGCTCCGCAACATCTCGGTGAAGAGTGTGGCGGATGCCCTGTTTCGCTTAATCTCCAGCGTGGGAATCCCAAAGGAGATTTCTCACGGACCAGGGCACCACGTTTATGTCACGCACGTTAAGTGAATTGTACGGATTGTTGGGAATTAAAGTGGTGCGTACGAGTGTCTATCACTCACAAACGGACGGCCTGGTTGAACGGTTTAATCACACATTAAAAACCATGATCCGGAAGTTTGTACAAGAAGACGCGAAAACTTGGGACCGTTGGCTAGAACCCCTCTTTTTGCTTCAGGCCCAGGACAGACAAAGCCAGCTGTATAACCTGGGGACTAAGCTGCGAGAATTTGCACCGGGAGATAAAGTGCTCGTATTACTGCCAACCTCTAGCTCCAAATTATTAGCCAAGTGGCAAGGACCCTTTGAGGTCACACAGCGGATAGGAGATCTCAATTATGAGGTAGTACGAACAGATCGAGGCGACTCACGGCAAATCTACCACCTCAACCTCCTTAAAAAATGGAGCGGGGAGGAGTCAGTGCTGCTAGCGACGGCAGTGAGTGGGGAGGAGGATCTCGGGCCAGAGGCGGTTACTAAAAAGAAATCCCTCGCACTGGCCCTAGGGGGAGATCACCTCTCGCCCTCGCAGCTCACTGACATTGCGCGTTTGCAGGTAGAATTTGCGGACGTGTTTTCGCCCCTACCTGGTTGTACTGACCTGATTCAGCACCACATTGAGACAGAGCCAGGTGTCATAGTTCGCAGCCGGCCATATGATTACCTGAACACATGAAAAAAGTAGTTCAGACTGAATTAGAGGCCATGCTGGGGATGGGAGTAATCGAGGAGTCACACAGTGATTGGGGGCGCCCGATAGTTTTGGTACCTAAAACGGACGGCTCGGTGCGGTTTTGTGTAGACTATCGCAGGGTGAATGCAGTATCTAAATTTGATGCTTATCCAATGCCGCGAATTGACGAGTTGCTCGATCGGTTAGGCACGGCTCACTTTTACTCTACATTGGAGTTAACAAAGGGATATTGGCAGATCGCCTTATCTCCCATGTCCAAAGAAAAGACAGCCTTCACCACGCCGTTCGGATTACACCAATTTGTTAAGCTTCCTTTCGGCTTGTTCGGGGCCCCAGCTACGTTTCAGCACCTCATGGATCGAGTGCTGCGGCCCCATGCTGCATATGCCGCTGCCTACCTGGATGATATTATCATCTATAGTGGGGACTGGCCGAAGCATATGGAGCATGTGAGGGCGGTCCTCAGGGCGCTGAGACGGGCGGGGCTGACGGCCAACCTGAAGAAGTGTGCAGTTGGGCGGGTGGAGGTAAAGTATCTGGGCTTCCACTTTGGCCACGGGCAGGTGCGTCCCCAAATTGATAAGACGGCGACAATTGCAACCTGCCCCAGGCCCAAGACCAAAAAGGAGGTGAGGCAGTTCTTGGGGCTGACGGGATATTACAGGAGGTTTATTCCTCGTTATTCGGACCTCACCAGCCCGTTGACTGACCTCACTAAAAAGGAGGTACCAGATACGGTCTAGTGGACGGAGCAGTGCCAACAGGCCTTTACCCGAGTTAAGGCTGCCCTGTGTGGTGGGCCGCTCCTGCACTATCCTAATTTCTCTCTCCCCTTTTTCTTGCAGACGAACGCGTCGGACAGGGGGCTGGGCGCGGTCCTGTCCCAGGAGGAGGAGGGGGACGACCACCCGGTGCTGTACATTAGTCGGAAGCTCTCGAAGAGAGAGACTAAGTAAAGCGCCATAGAGAAGGAGTGTTTGGCCACCAGTTGGTATCTAGCTTTACAGCCATTTAAATTCAAGGTGAATCACAGGCCGGGGGCGAAGATGGCTGTGGCCGACTTTCTCTCCAGGAATGGGGGGGGGGCTTCAGGCCGGATGGCTCCCCGGCCTGAGTCGGGCGGTGGTGGTATGTGGCGGCGGAGGCGTGGTTTAGCGAAGTCTGCAACGGGAGAGAAAATGAAGAGACGAGCGGTGGTAAGTGGTTCAGGTGAGAAACGATTAACAGCTGGGTCTCATTGCAGTGATTGGCGTGGGGAACCGGTATTTAAGCCGCACGACATCCCGAAAAGAGCGAGAGAGCTGAGGACTCGTGGGGAATCCGAGCGGAGGCGAGCTGGAGAAGCCTCAAAGCAGACAGCAGTCACATAGAGTGAAAAGACGTTAAACATGTGCGCATTTGGCGCGATTTTATTTTCTGTTTCTTTTTTTAATTATTCAATAAACACCCACGAGCCTCAGAACGCCGATCCCGGTCTCCTTCCTCTTTGATCATTGAACCTTGTTACATATTTCTAATGTTATCTATTTTATCAGTGAAGAAACTGAAAGTCATTACTATTTAACGTTGATGGAATATTTGAATCAGGTGGCGTCTGGTAATTTGTTAACTTAGCCACTGTGCTAAATAAAAACCTTGGATTGTTTTGGTTATTTTCAATGAGTTTGAGTATATGCTCTGCCCTAGCAGTTTTTAGAGCCTGTCTATAGCTGGACATACTGTTTTTCCACGCAATTCTAAAAACTTATGAGTTAGTTTTTCTCCTTTTGTGTTCAAGACTATGAGTTACTTTCTTGAGAGAGTGAGTATTACTGTTATACCATGGTACAGTACGTTTTCTCTAAACTTTTTCAATTTGATGGGGGCAACAGCTTCTAATGTATTAGAGAAAATAGTGCCCATGTTGTCAGTAATTTCGTCTAATTCATGTGTATTTTTGGGTACAAATAGCAGTTGAGATAGATCAGGCAGGTTATTTGTGAATCTTTCTTTGGTGGTGTAGCAGAAATGAGTCGAACCAGACAAATCAAAGAGTCTATCAGAGCTATGTGCATTGAAACGAGAGCCGAACTCCTCAGGAAGTCATAAATCAGTTCTAGTGCCACAAGAACCAAGCAAGATAACCAACCAACCAACTTGTTCACACAACAGCTTTCAACATTAACACCAATAGAACAATTATTGACAATTTTAATTCGAAGAAGAGATTGTCAAATTTATTGTTCGTGATTGAAATGCAACGCTGGACATCACATGTAAACCCAGGAGATCAAGTTAAATACTTGCATTGACTTCCCCCCAGCCAGTGAAACCAGACTAAAATTCCTAAGGGGGAAGGGCTTTAAACCTTTGTCTTCACAGAAAAGTCCCTTTGCCAGAGAATGGCAAAGAAACTGCTTTTTATACATTATATATGGACCAGAATGAACTCAAAAAGACTTGTAAATGAATCGTTCCATTGCTTAACTCCATATTCATTTATGTGTAACCCACACATTTGACTATCATGTATAATCACTTATTGTGTATGTCTTTTGATAACTATAGGATACATAGTCATGTCTAGTATTGACATAATCAAATTTTCTTGCTTGATATTGTCCTGACAATCATTTATTTGTAAAATATATCATAATCATGTTATAGGAATCATGTCCAAAATTAGACCCTGTGAGGCAAGAACCACATGCTTGGTAAGATAAACAAATGATTTATGATCCCCCGAGCCAAGACCATATCTGATTGGTCAAGGCAACATTTGAGGGGTGGCCCACAAGGAAGTTTAAATACTTTGGATATCAGTCATGCCTTGCTTTTAGTCTGCTTTTAGTTCCAGCCTTGCTCGTGCTATCAGTCATGCTATAAGTCATGCCTGCTCTTAGCTTTTAGCTTGTAGCTTTGCCACCTAGCTTTAGCTTGTAGCATCTAGCCATGCGGTTAGTCATCATTGTTCTTTGAGCGCGGTTCCAGCGTGCCTGCCTGCTGCTACTATGCCACAATGAGAAGGAACACAACCTAGTATCGTCAAACTTTATTTCTTTTCTTTTCCGTTTGAGAGTTTCGTGTTCTGAGTTAAGTTTTGTAACGTCGACCTCGTCTGCACGTTTGAACTCCAACCAGCCACACAACTCCAGCTTCAGCCAACGCCCAAGCACGGGCTCCCCAAGACGTCACTTCAGCCAACTGAACTTCCAGCCAATCAGCGACACCGGGATACCCCTTTCAACTGGAGTCCCTTTCACAGCAAACGAAGGCAACGTATTCCTAGATATTTGTTGTGCTGGTGTATCTAATATAATTTTAACCCCATTGAGGAACTCAATGCGAGCGCTAATTACGTGATTGATGGTTGTTCATGTCTATGCAATTTAACGTATTGCTGTAAACTTGGAATTCCATATTTCCATTCTCTTAAACTCATCTTTCCCTATCTTTCGACCTTCCTGCAACTTGTGTGAATGTGTGTGTGCGTGCGTTTATGTGTTAGATTAGTTTATGTCTTAGATTTATCTAATAAAGCCTTATTCATATTGAAAAGAGAAGTATCTTGTGTTTTGTGCTTACAAGTTAATGTCTTAAACTGCCGATCTTGTTACTGTGCTAATTGATAGTGTTTTCACTATAGTTTGGATATTAGTATCCAGCGCAGATTTGATGTTAAACGGCTCGTTCACTGAACCGCAGGCGCGTCTCCGTGAACAGCCGTGAAACAGTGATTCTGTTCAAATTCCCTTTAAAATCTTAAATGACTCCCTTTGAGCTAAATTGACCTGTTTCCCTTACAGTGGCTGGAACAATAGTTCTGCCCAGACGGTATCGCTGAGACATATAGTTAATATCAGTTATATGCAGCATGCACGATACAAGGAAATGGTCTGTAATATCATCACTTTGAGGTACAATATCTATAGCAGTAACATCGATTCCATGCGATATAATTAAATCTAGTGTATGATTAAAACTATGAGTGGGCTCATCTAGTTCTCCCATGATTAGCGCCTTCTCAACTGTAATTAGAAGGTCTGAGAGGAAATCTGCAAATTCTTTTAGGAATTCTGTATACGGCCCTGGTGGTCTATACACAGTAGCCAGAGCAAGAGATACATTAGATTTATTTAGCATGTCTGACAGTGTAACATTTAGCAGAAGTATTTCAAAAGAGTTAAACCTGTATCCTGTTTTCTGGGTGACATTGAGAATATCACTATATATTGTTGCAACACCTCTGCCACGACCAGTCTTACGAGGCTCATGCTTATAACAGTAGTTTGGTGGAGCAGACTCATTTAGACCAATATAATAATTTGATTTTAGCCAGGTTTCGGTCAAGCAGAGTACATCAAAACTATTATCTGTGATAATTTCATTTACAATAACTGCTTTTGGTGTGAGTGATCTAATATTTATGAGCCCAAACTTAAAAAATTGTTTTTGTTCATTTACTTTACATTTTTCTGGTTTAATTGTGATAAGATTTTTTCTAGATCCTACATTATATTTATATTTTGACCTCACTATTAGGGAAACAGACACAGTCTTAATAGTTTTTAAAGTGCAAGTACTTTTATCATTTAAGCGGGTGGAACAAAACTCATCATAATGGTTATTTGAGAATTGTCTTACTAGTCACATGGAGCGAAGTGTCCTGGAGATGTTGTCAGAAAGCAGCTCCGCTCTGATTCTGCTGGGGTGTAATCCATCAGCGCGAAACAGTCTAGGACGCTCCCAGAAAATATTCCAGCTATTAACAAATAGCAGTTTCTGTCCTTTACACCATGACAATAACCATTCATTTAAAGCAAAAAGTCTACTGAACCTTTCGTGTCCTCGTCGTTACGTGGGCAGTGGACCTGACACGACGATCGTCGCCGCGGGCGTCGTGCTGCGAACCGTCTCGATCAGGCTGCTGAAGCCCCTCTTCAGCATCTCCGTCTGCCGCAGCGTGGTGTCATTAACCCCGGCGTGAAGCACGACCGCTCTGGGGCTCTCGTCGGCCTTCAGGATCGCGGGTATCTGCGCAGAAACATCGAGAACACGAGCACCAGGCAAACAATGAGTGTGCACTTCACCTTCGGCTAACGTAGCATGGACGTGTCGGACGATGGAGTCGCCGATGATCAAAGCGTCGCGTCCTGTCTCACGTAGGGGAGCGAAGCGGTTCCGGATGGAGATCTCGAAGGCAGGAGGGGGAGAAGTCGTCACCCGGTACCCGGCTCGCGTCCTCCGCTGTGGATGCACCCAGGGTCCGTGGTGTCCCGGCATCGCAGTGAAGGACATCTGGGAAGATCGCATCCTGGGTGCACCGGCCTGTGCAGAGAAACACACGGAGTAGACGTGGTGGGACTGTTAACAGCACGCTGTATACTTACCCCGGACTTGTGAGCGTCAGCCCGGGATGATTCCAGCGCGGCTCTCCGCTCTCTCAGCTGGTCCTGCCTTACCTCCTGTTCGCGAATCTGCTTCCCCACGGCCTCGAGCTCGAGCTGCACAGAGTGGAGACATTGATCCGCCATTAAAGCAAGTAGCAGTGAGTACAGCAGTGGTAATGTGTGTGAATAGAGTATTAGCAATGTAAGCGCAGTTAGCAGTAACCACGCTTGCTGATGCTAATGGGCTAAAAGCTAATAGCGGACCCGGGAGATCAAAATAAAACTAGTGATAGCGAGGTGCTCTGATTGTTTTTGTTGTAGAATACAATAGAGGATATATTCACACATTATATAAACGGAAACAATGATGTATAAAATTTATTTTTCAGTTAAAAATAGTCAATGAAACGATTATAGTGACGGAGCTCAAACGCAGTACAGCCGCCAACAACAAACAGCATTTGATAAAATAGGATATCAAATATCAGCTCCAAAAAAATACAAAATGGAAATGCATAGAGAAGTGTTAGAGGTGTGTGTGTGTGTGGAAGCTCTTCTGTGCTCAAATCGTGACTAAGCAACTGAAGTTTAAATAAAAAAGAAAGTTGAGAGTCTCGCACACAAACAACATGCATTTAAACCAATGAACAAATATATACAAACTTATGTTTTGAATTAGACAATTATAGATTTTATTTCTTGAAAGTTATATAACACACACAGAGACACACAAACACACACACAGATAGAGTTTTCATTACCACTTTTGGAGCACACTGCAGGGACTCAGTGTCTTATATTTTTTTGCACCAATGTCTGAATTAAAGTACTGGCACATTTTATCCCTGAGCTGTTTGGCATGTGTTGTACTGTTGGTTGTGTGTGGCAGAGAGGCTTGCTCTAGGCCGGGGTCTTGATCTAGTCCTTCCTGGTCAATTGCTGCCATGTATGCTTCACAGCACTCTGTACGCAGAAAGTTGTGCAGAGCACAGCAAGCCAACACAATGTCTTCAACTGTTTTGAATATTAATGAATGTTAGAAAAACTCTAAAGCGATTTGCCAGGATGCCAAATGCATTTTCAACCACCCTCCGAGCTCGCGAAAGCCTGTAGTTGAATATGCATTGCTCAAAAGATAGCTTGCGGTTCGGATATGGCTTCATGAGGTATTCCTTCAAGGGAAATGCCTCTTCTGCCACAATGCAGTAAGGGGCCAGCTGGTCAGATTCAGGAAGTGGTGCAGGTATGTTCGATGTTCTTTTCTCTAAAGCATCCTGTAAAGAGCATCCACTAAACACTCCACCATCTGAAACACGCCCATTGCAGCCCACATCAACATAAAGGAATCTGTAATTGCTGTCAACCAATGCCATTAGAACAATGGAAAATGTACACTTGTAATTGTAAAATGTCGATTCTGTTCCTGGTGGGGGACGAATGTTGATGTGTTTCCCATCCAGAGCACCCAGGCAGTTTGGGAAGTTCCACTGAGCCTGGAATCCAATGGCAACTCGCTGCCACTCTTCCACTGTGTCTGGACACTGAAAACCAGTTCAGACAGGAACCACTTTGGCAAGTTTACTTGAGTTTATTGAACACAATTTATCTTTGGCGGTATGGTTCCTTATGGGGGTTCTTGCTCCCAGAATAATTTAACATACAAGAGCTTTAACATTTACCCCCAAAATATAATGAGAGTATTACTGCCTGAAGAAGAACCCCCAAAACCAACCATGTTCCAGTCCTGCAAAAAGAAAAGACAGTGTTATTGAGATATCCTTAATGTAACCTACTGGCTAGCGAAGGGGTATCGCCCTTCTAATGAGGCAGAAAATAGCGGTAATAGCAGCGAGGGTATTTTCTCCAGCGGGAGAACCGCAAATGAGCATGTCCCTGAGCTTGGTATGAGGGGTAGGAGAGTAGAGTTTCCTTGTTTCCTTCCTGCAAAAGAGAAAATAATGTTATAGAGATGTCCTTAAGCAGCTTATGGTAGGAGAGGGGTGTTCTCCCCTCTAAAGCGAGGGAGAGAATAGCAAGTCCCCTCTTATTTTAAGTAGCAGGGGTGTTCATCCTCTGCTGAAGGATGAACAGCCGTCCCCTGCAGCCCTAGCAGCAAAGGGTGTTCTCTCCAGCAGGAGAGAACAGCAGGTCCCTTTCTTCTGAGTGGCAGTTCGTCCCTCGCTTGAGGGATTACAGCGGCCCCCTCGGGTATCGCGGCAAGGGATGACTTCTTAGCAGGAGAAAACAGCAGCCCCTTTTCCTTTATAATTATTATTTTTTTATCTCCTTATCATTCAACTTTGCCTTCTCCATCTCCATTAACAAAACAGCAGCCCCTTTTTTTCTCATCTCCTTCTATCCATCTTTCCCTTCTCCATCTCCATTAACAAACCAGCAGCCCCCTTTTTTTCTTTTTTTTTTCTTTTTACATAGCAGCGAGGGTTTTCTCTCAAGATCAGTTCCTTTCTCGTTCTTCTCATTCTCCTTTTTCTTCTCCATTCCTTCTAATACGCCTCCTAATTCTTTTCATCCTCCATCTCCTTCTTCTCCTCATTATTCTCCTTCCCCATTTCCTTTTTCTCATCCTCCTCCTCATTCCTCTTATCCTCCTCCTCATCCTTATTATCCTCATCCTCCTTCCTGATTCTTATTATCGTCCTCATTCTTCATTTCCTACTTCTCATCCTCCTCTTCATTCTTCATCTCCTTCTCTATCTCCTTCTCATCCTCCTCCTCATTCTTTTCATCCTCATCCTCATTCTTCTCATCCTCCTCCTCATTCTCCTTTTTCCCTTGCGGTCAGTGTCGTATTTTATTATTATTAAATGTACGTAGTATGAAATATCCACTGCGTATAACCAACGCTCCTATATTTAGTTGTAGATCAGCTAAAGACCATTACTCTGCTTCAGAAGCCTGTCCAAAGCCTTGGTTCATGAGGAGAAACAGACATGTCTATATCACATACTTATCACTTGAAGTAAATAAAATGCAGAATTGTCAAATACGCAGGCGTTTCAGAAAATTTCGTGAGCACAGATACTCTACACTGCTTAATACGGTGCCATATATTTTAGGGATGCACCGATCATGATTTTTCATGGCCGATTCCGATACCGATTTTTTACAAACAAACTGGCCGATTCTGATACCGATTTCCGATTTTTTTTATTTATTTTTTATCTTTAAGCAACAAACAAGAAAGAAGGAAAGTGTGCATAAACGAGATGTTTATTTGGTATTTAATAGGCCAAACTGGCTTTTAGCTATTGAAAACAATAACTGCAACCATCTGAAATTAACAGCTACATTATACAGACATCAGCATTTAGATTTTGTTTTTGAATTGGGTTGAAACTACAGAGAACTGGCCTTAAATTTAAAGATTAACTGTAACCATGTGAAATTAAAGGCAATAACTGCATAGTTCTTCAATCCAAACAACACACATTCAATAAGATGTTTCTTGATCAGCATTCAGTATTTTAGTTTTTAAATTTGGTTTTAAATAAAAAAAGGTCTTTACAAGTGTCTTTATTTACAGACTAAATAAAAGTATGCTATATAAAAAATTATTCCGAAATGTTAAAATCAAATAATGTTGGTGTGAATAAAACAAAGATGCAAAGTGTTTTCATTCATTTATCTGAACATCTCTTCACGGTCTACTCGTGTTCAGGGCTAGGACCGGTAACTGTAAGCTCGTGCAGAAAAGGGACTCTTATTTGTGCGCCTTATTTGTGTGCCTCAGACATGTAACTTAGCTCTGCATTTCCAGTGCTGAACGGCTACCCGTGTCCTGAGTACAGATTTCGAAATACTTCCACACAAATGACATAGCGAACGATTACAATGTAGTCTGTGCACGCGGCCGCACTTCCGGAAAAATCGGCCTAAAGAAGACCAAAAACCGGCCCATTGCCGATCGCGTATTTTAAGCAAAAAACGTCCGGTTCTGATTTATGGCCGGTCAACCGGTGCATCCCTAATATATTTCAAGAATAAGTTTATTATATAAGAATAAGTATTCATTATTCAAAAAAAAAATATTTTTTATGCTAATACAGATGGGGTATATACTAGGGCTGTCGCACCGGTATTGACGATAACGGTGATATTCAAATACACAATTATCGATATCGTGTTAATGTACTGTATGAGGATATACCGGTATTAGTGATAACCGCAATATTTAAAATGAACAGTTCTCTTATGATGACACCACATGTAAATACTTGGTAACAGTACCTGGTTGAGTGCCCAGGTGGCACCCTTACGAAAAATAACCATGGTTTTATTATAGTAAAACTGTACTAACCTATGGTTTTTTGGCTTATTGACTACCATTTGTATAACCACAGATTTACTACAAATACCATGGTAAAACTATGGTTAATATAGCAAAACCATAGTTAATTTGTGGTTACCATGGTTTAACTACAGTAACCATGGTTTTTTGGTTTTATTTGTAGTAAAACCATGGTTAATTTTCGTAAGGGCAGTATCGTGCCTTAACTCTGACACCTGTCACACAAGAAGAAGACGAAGCACTCGCAGCTGCTATTTTGAGGAAAGCTGTGTTTATCAGAATAGAGGTCAGCTAGCAGGCATGTGCAGTCTCGAGTGCATTTCATGTTTATATGGCAACCAGTGAGGGACACTTTGATTGCCAAACCACGTTTTACATTTTCTCCCATTTTTATAATATTATAAATAAACCGTTTAATCTTAAAATTTTAGTGGTCAGATTCAGACTCGATGCAGAGCAGAGAGTATAGACAGAGATCAGATGATAGCAAATAAATAACGTCAGCGGCCATGGCATTGCACGAGCAATCGTTATTATAGTTCAAAAGGGCAAACAGTCTAAGTTATTATGCGAATTAACTCGAGTCAGAATGCACAGTTGCATTTGTCATTCGTCACCATGTCATCAAGTGGACTTTTGAAGCTGAAATAATGGATTCAGCTTGGACTTGGAATAATGAGAGGAATAACATGGATAACTTTCTTGTTGGAGGATTGTAATGCATCAGAGGCAGTTAGGTAACGTAGACTAACCATGTTCCGTACACTTTTCGCTATTCACCGCACGCCAGTGACCACTCCTCCGTCGTAGAAAGACATACAAGCATGATTGTGTGCTCATTCTCCGGGGGAATACCTATTATACAGTCTACACTTTGATTGATGTCTTTAGGACCAATAGTTTTTGAGAAAACTGGGGAAAAGTATCACCTCCGCCAGTGTACGGAAGATGATAGGGGTTAACGGTGTTCCGTACAGGCTTATAATGATGTTCCGTACAGCGCTCATAACTTGATTTTATCGGCGAAAATGGACATTTAACTGATCAAAAGTGAGCTGTTTATTTATTTTAACTGCAAGAAAACATAATTCCAATATATATCAAAGATTATTACCTTTTTATTTGATTAAAATACAGGTTAATTGCTGCTTTAATAAAGGGCGCATGCGAGTTAGGCATGATTGTGTCGTGATATTAAATATGACATGTGAGTTAAGCATGAACCATGTGAAAGGTTAGAGAACATCATTTCCATATCTTTCTGAAGATGCAGAAGATGAGAAGGGGCAAATAATTTGCACTGATTAATAAAAAAAAAAAGGTTAACCAATGTGAAAACTTCATAAAGTAAGAGATCTCTGCTGCCAGTCTCAGGTGAGGGTGACGCTAGTGTTATCGCCCGCAATCGATGCTTAAACATTCCCATTTCAAAGCGTTTATTCAAAAAAAGTAATATATTTAACAATTTGTGATAACATAATATTCATTTAATAAAGGCTGTAAGTACTGTGGGAAACATAAATGGAATATAAATGTACATTTTCGCTGCTCTAGTTGTCTTCCTCCCAAGCTGAAGTTTTGAAGTAAATCTTCCCCACTGTCCATTTTTAAGCGCAGTGGGCGCAACGAGCAAACTTACTCAAATATTACTGAAACAAACGGCGGATGGGGCTCTGTTTAGATCGGGAGTGAAAGACAGAAACATAAGGATGACACAGATATATAGTTTATGTACGAACTGTAATTATTTATTCTGCAATCGGCGCTAAAACGCTTATTATTTTACTAGTGATAGACTGGGAAATATTATATAACCTATTAACAGCGGTTTTCTGTGTTCATATACTTAAGTTAAGGGTGATTATTTTAATAAGTACCTCGTTTTCTTTACTCGTCTTATTTTTGTATTTGCAATCAATACGGCCTGTGCGTAGTAACACTTCATTTCTTTCTTTGTTCAAATCTATGAACAGTTACACGATTAAAACGGATCTTGAAAAACTGAGCGACATTGTTACATTAAACTCTGTAAAATGTTAAGTTGGTCACAGTGCCATGCACTTAATGCCTCATCTGTGGTCATTCTTCAATAAGGTTCATTAGTTAATTACATTAGTTAACATATATAAATAAAATAAATAATAATGAATAATATTTCCACAGCATTTATTAATCTTAGTTCATGTTAATTTCAGCATTTACTAATGCTTTGTTACAATCACAAGTTGTGTTTGTAAACATTAATGTACTATGAACATGAACATTGAATAACTCGATTTTTATTAACATTAACAAAGATTGATAAATTGTGTAATAAATGTATTGTTCATTGTTCATTCATGTTCGTTAATACATTAATGTTAGCAAATGGCATCTTATTGTAAAGTGTTACCATTAATATTTATTCATCATACTGTTGAACTTGACAGTGTTTTCTCTCTTGTTATTTCATAAGAGCTTCAAAGAAGATGGAGAAAGCCAGAGTCTTGTGCCCTGCGTTTATCAGTATCAATATTATGCTCTTTCGGTGAAAAAGAAAAACTCAATAAACAAATTAAAAAATAATTTGACTGATATCTTCCCCACCCCAAGGTTTCTATAGATATCACGATATATCGACATCGTGAATTCTTATGGCCACAATAACAGTGATATGAAAAATCGAATATCATGTCAGCCCTAGTATAGATAATGGCGGCCCGCCTATTTCACTCAGTAAACTCATCTATATACGCTTTGATCAGTGTAGGATGATGACGTGACTCAATACAACAGCTGACTACATTAAAAGCTTTACCGTTCTAAACGCAGATTTGTGGCCATTTTTGGAACTGAAATGTTGAATAAACCCTGAAACACACGTGATCGTAGTCATGTGGTGAGTCTGGCCAATCGTGAACAGCTGTGTTGTCATCAGCGCTCCAGCTGTCACTCTGGAGAAAGTGCAGGCTGAATTAGCCGGCTGCTCTCGAATACTCTCGTGATACATGTGCGTCGGCGCAGTCTTAGTCGGACAATATTCTACCTGGTATGCACTGCTTCAGTCAGATTTGCGATTGGTTTGCACGGTGCTGGTAAGTCAATCACGCCTGATGCTCATCGAGTCAGCTGCCCAAGATCGGATGCAGCCAGCATAGACAGTAACAGAAATGGACACAGCGACCCCATTGGATTCAACAGAGAAAAATTAAGTCAATTAGAAGCATGCACTTCCTGGGGGTCGGGCGTACTGCGCAGACTCAAACTGAGCATGATGACATAAATGTCACGTGAGCAACCTGTAAGTCTTCTAATCCCTGTGCCAAGAGAAACCGGAATCACCCACTGAATCTTCCAGAGAAGGCGAGCGTGAACAGGAGCACATTTTGTTAAGTATTTTGATTAATTATCTCCCTTGACTTCATGCCTCCACGTCCCCCCGATAGCCTCATAGACAGTAAAGATTGCCTATGAGCTTCTCCTCCTGTCCATACGGTAATTTCTCTACTTTGCGACAGAGAGTCACTGGTAATGACGCAATCGTTAGCCTTTTTTTTTTTTTTACAAAAACTGCTTCTACAGGAACATAACGTAAGATAAAAGGTAATGGAGCCTTTTATAGATTTTCGTGTTTCTTTAGAAATAATTAATGGACAAGTCTTTCACGCCTCAGATGTAAAGTTATTCACTGTCAAAGTGACGCCAAAGTGAATGGGAGTCAATGGAATTCTAACAGCAGGTGGGGGTCCGCTAGCCAATGGCGGCGCCCAGGGGTGCTTCAAAAAAACATGAAACCCTGCCACCCTGGCAGCCAGTAATTCTCACTAATGATTCCCGATGGTTTCGGAGGATGGTTGGTCTTTGTCGCGCTCTGTTGTTCTGAGAAGGTACACCAGGGTTCTTACGCCCTTGAGTAAATCCAAGCACTTCCAAGACATTTAATTTTCCAGCACTTCTGACTGGGTAAATTGCCCTTTTTTTTTTTTTTGCATTAATACTCTTACCCTTAGCTAAGCACATGGACAGATACCCCACGGACACCCTTACTTGTAAAACGTTTGGATTTTAAGGTGCATTAGCAATTTCATTGTTCTAGACAAATCATCAAATTGCCAATAGGAGGCGCATTTGGCCCGGTACAACGGTTTGTATGAATGTCCTTACAATAATGATGTCCTTAGATTTTGCCACAATAACGATTAATGTTTGTGGGAGAATGACACATCATGTTCAAACATCCTTCGATATGTGATTTTTGTAGCATAACAGATGGTTAATCCATTCGGGATTTAATTACAGACGTGCAACATATCCCTGATTGATGACTGATGATTCCACTGTATTTCGTGGACTAGCCACAAATTTATTCTTGTTTACATTGTTCCGCTGTTGTGAGGACGATGTTCGAGAGAGTCCAATCCAGATTTGACACGACTGTAGCATTCAACACCGTGTGTGATTATATAATGCCAAAAATACCTACCCTGATGCTGGGGAACCCTCCATATGATTGCATGCATTGCAGTCTTAGAATGTAGTTTAACTGAGCAGGGAATATTTTTTTTTTTTTTTTTTTGCACTCAACAGCCACAGGTGCAGACTCGAGCGGATCTGCTTATAAAATGAACCATTTTTACCCATAAGGACAAATATTAACCCAAATGTGCGCATTTCCAGGCAATTATTAAATCCAAGCGCTTATACAATTAACCCTGAAAACACTGGATTCATTTTCAGCATTTTCGAGGATTCGAACACCCGTACTATGACCCTGTACGATGGAGAATGTGACGCTTATGAGGCAAAGAGTTAGCCAAGCGTTTGATCAGGTGCGCGCTCAGTCAGCGGAGGCTCGCAGTGAAGCCGGTGTTGTGCCGAATTTTGACCCCCTGCCAAATTATTACCCCCCTCGTTCTAATCGCTAACTCATTGTCTAATCGTAACCCCACCCCTAATCATAACCCCTCCCCCAAACCTACCAATACTAGGGGGATAATAATTTGGCAGGGGGTAAAAATTCGGCACCACTCCGGCCAAAGCATGAATCCCTCCGATGCACGGCAGGACTAGCACATGATGTTGGACAATATATAAACCTCACTAGCAAGCAGTCCCATATCTTGATAGCTTTAAACTTCTTAGTGTGTGGAGTGGGGCGGGATCGCCCATAGTCAGAAATAGGAGTAGTTTAAACAGCTGAAAATCAGCGTGCACCTGTAAAGCTGTACCCCATTTTTTTTCCTTATATATATATATATATATATATATATATATATATATATATATATATATCTCATATGGTCAGACTTTAACTAATGCAACAGCATAAGCCCTTGTCGGATACGTTTTAGCATTTATACGAGCAAAATTACGAGCTGCACATGTAGTATAAAGTACTTGATCGTGTTTGAGCAACAGCAAATCGCGGATTAAACCCAGTGTGTTGGAGTAGTCAGATAAGTTTGATGAAGCATCCCTGAAGCAGCAGCCGTTAATATCAACAGCCTTGACCACAGATTAACAAGGCTCGTGGGTATTTTTAACTGTGTTACCGGTATGGTAATATGATAGCATGCCTCGCAACATAACTGAAAAATAGCTTTTCAATAAACAATGTCTGAAGCATGTTCGCCAAATAGCACTAGGCTGTAAAATTGAAATACTTTGCTTAGCTTCGTGAAGACGTCCAGAGATGAATTAAAGTTGAAATTGCCAGTTGTTCGTGGATGATTTGATTTTGTTGAATATATAGCTTCTTCCAGCGGGGAGCAGATCTCGTGTAAAGTTGTGAGTCGGTCGTATTAGTACACACTGACGATGAATCGCGTTTGAAGTGTCTATATCAAGAGCTCACTTGTATCAATTCAGAATGTTGCTTGACAAACAACACGGCGAATTAGCTTAAGTTGATGACTGAAATCTGGTGAGATACTCTGTGGGAATCCTGCCAAACCTGATTTAACACTTCCTATGGAGATAGATTCGCCGTCTGATAGTTCCTGAGCAAGCAAAGGCTCTCGTGAGCAGTTTGTCCCGTGTCTAATAGGAGAGAGGTGGTGATTGGAGCGATTTGACAGCTGACCGCATCAGCTGTTCACAGCCTTGCCTCCATGGCCTGACTGAACTTACGCTGCGCTCGATTAAGATGTATATATAAAATATATATATATATATATTTATTTGTCAGACCCTTTATAAATCGTAGTCATTTTTGGAAGTTACACTGTCCGAATGTGTACAAACCTTCAGGTATTTCTCTTTTAAGACCTGGTAGATTGCTGCACAGTTTTCAGGAACGAATTGCTGAATCGTAGACATTCCCACTCGGAACTGGTAAGAAAGGCTCTTGAAGCTTTCTCTTAAAAAGAATACAATCACATAACTCCATTAACAATTTTCCAAACATTTTCCAGAATTCATCATCAAGAACAAAACAATTATATGCATTATCATATTATTGTATTTTATATGCTGTAACTACTCAGGTAGGCTACAATTGCCATGCGAAATAATCTATTTAATTTCACTATTATAAAGCTTTATAATACACCAAAATGTACACAATGGAAAAGGTGTTGTACTGCAATGTTAAAACAAAGAATAACCTTTAGCTTGCTTACCTGTTGCCAGGAACTGTAGTGTTATCATCAAACGTTCCCCAACTGAGATACAATCCCGGTAGTTTGTGTTTTTCCTCTGTATAATTGGAGTGATAAGTTTCTTTAAAGTGTTAAATTGAGTCAGAAAAAGGCGTGCAAAATTTTTTAAATCGGAGGTTTCATCTAGTTCCAGCTCTCTACAGAGGTTTGGGAAAGCCCCATGAGCCTGTTTCTGGAGAATCCATGGTTTCACCGATTTTGTCTTTCCTTTTCCACAAGCAAAATACCAAGGGCTGAAAATGCCAGTGCCATTTGTAACTTGTCAGACATTTCCGAATTATCACAAATCCGTCTGTGGATAGCGAGACTCTGATTTGCTTTATCTATGTATATGTTTTGTATCCCTGTAGCTTCTTCTGGTTTCCCGCTTTGAGTAACTACTGCCAAGACTACTGCCACCTGCTGTTACGGAAAGTTATTTCCTACGCAGGCGCAGAACGGACGTCCTAGTTGGCCGTCAGGTGTCGAGAATCGGCTTGGTGTGTCAGGGCAAATCTGGACACAGACGCTGCCGACGTGAGGCGATCCTGCAGTCTGTTTTCGTTGCCACTAGTTCGTCTGCGTCGGCTTGGTGTGTTCCAGGCTTTAAGCGACAACACTCAATTTTCTCTGTCCTTGACCACCTAAATACAGAAAGCAAATACATAATAACTTACTTTACTGTTTGCCAAATAACATTGCTTTACTAATAAAGTATTTACTATACAAGACAAATACTATTAAAAAACAATATCAAACACAAACCACCATAACTGTTTAAACTTGCAGATAAAACACTGGGGAGACTATGCTTCATGTCCAAAACCGGTTTGTCTAAGGCATGACAAATTCATTCAGTGGGTTAAAAGCTCCAGCAGTTTTCCTTATCCTCTCACTATATATACTCACTATAACTCACTATACCTGACCTGTTGATTTATAACATAGCCAGCCTCCGGACAACTACTTCAACCTGGGGTACTGCTCTTCAAGTTGACAGACAATCTAAACAAAGATTTCACATGAAAAGCAGTTATGCTTAGTGTTAGAGTAATTTGATTAAATATGCAACTGCACTTAAACTATTGTATGAATCACTCAAAATGTTTGTATATATAGTGAAATACAGTGCCCTTACTTTATCAAAGCAATAATTATTTCTATATTATTCTTCCATCTAAATTACAAGTTTTGTCACAAGTCCAATGCAAGCAGTAGTTCTATTTACATATTTGAAAATTCATAGATACAGAATTTCTAAATGAGGAAGAAAGAGTAGATGTGCTTCCAGACCCTTTTCGGAGGTTTTTAGAACACTGTATGTGGGAAAACCATGTTAAACAAATATTAACCACAGCAGAATTTGAACGTGAGTGTAGGGGGTCTTTAATAAAGGTTATAATGAAACAATAACCATTTAACTGGAATAGTGATTAGTAAATTGCAAATTGATGTTAGAATATAAGAGTTAAACACTTGTGACGCAACAAAAACACAACCAATCTAGATTACCTCCTCATGGCAAGAGCTATCAGCCACTGTTATGGTTCTTTTCCCCAAGCCTGCCTCGAGGAGACAGCATCACAAACTGAAGCCTGACATATTTTATGTCTATCGCTGGAGATATTTTGGATAGAGCAGCAGGTCGTTTCTTGGAGCAAATCATTTCACGGCAAAAATAACCTGGAAATGACCAGAAACAAAAAGGTCAAAAAATAATGTAAACACAATTTGTACACTGCATTTAGAAAATCAATGTATCCTTCAAATATATCATTACCCACTGAAGTGAAAGACTTAGTCAAAGTATTTAAATATTTTTCAGTAACTACAGCATTTCATGCAGTGTTTTATCTTATCAGGTTTAGATTCTTCTTTGGAACTGTTTGGCTACTTGGGAACTTTTCATTAGGGAATGTTAACTTGTCCCCCACTGTTTTATTTTTATTTATTTTATTAGTTTATTTGACAGGGACCATGCACAGTTCAAGCCCTGTACCAGAGTTAGCTGTAAAGCTAATTTACATCTGTGGTCCCTGGGCAAGGAAGATAAAAAAAAATAATAATAATAATAAAAGAAAAAGAAAAAAAGAGGAGCAATACAGACAATATAGACAATACTATCAAAACACATAAAAACAAACAAAATGTAACAAACAGTACTGGCATATAAACCAAAAACAGATATAGTTACTTTGTGCATGTCAGTGTAAAAACACAATTAAGTGATTAAAGCTGCAAGCAGCATTTTACCGGGGTTCAAACACATTAAGGCCTCTGAGGTGGTCAGAGCTAACCTGGATGTTTGGATGACATTTAACACATCCAAAATGGAGAATAGGCTAACAGACAGACACACACACTGAAAGCAAATGATTAGACTAATATATTAATTCTATATAAACATGTGCACACACACACACACACACACACAAAGACAAAGACACACATTTACATGCACACACATTTTGTTGTAGATATAGGTATTTGACATAAGTGATAGGTGACAATAAACTTATTGCAAGTCTTCTCTTTTTTAGAGTTTAGATGTCATTTTCAGGTTAAACTGTAATCATAATGTGGCAAAATTTGAAAAACTGATGCATCTGTATGAACAAAATGGAAAACATCAAATCAATGATATTTAAAATGTTATAACAGTTAATTTATTCATGTTTTGCCATGAATTCATAAAAACAGTACTAGCTGAATGAGCCCATTAGTGGTCTTCCGCTGCCATCTAGTGGTTATAAATTGCATTTACTCAAACAACACTGTGTTTTTAAACATAACTGTTAAACTGTTGTTTTGCCCTATCTCTCTTAAATTTTGCATGCTTGTTTAGAATGAAATTATGCATTGCTTTACACAGTTTTGATAATTTGTGGGATTTTTGTTTGTATTAATAGGCCTTTGTGCCTCTGGGGTGGTCTCGGCCAACCAGGATGTATGGATGACATCTAAACACATCCAAAAGACAGACACACACACACTGAAATTAAATGATTAAACTAGTTTTTAAGCGTTTAGATGTCATTCAGGTTTCACTGTAATCACAATGTGGTAAAATTGTAAAAAAATGATGTGTCTCTATGAACAAAATGGAAAACATTGATTCAGTAAGATTTAAAATGTTATAACAGTTAATTTATTCATGTTTTGGCAAGAATTCATGAAAACAGTGCTGTTCAACTTAGCTGAATGAGCCCATTAGTGGTCTTCCGCTGCCATCTAGTGGTTATAAATTGCATTTACTCCAACAATACTGTGTTTTTAAACATAACTGTTATAGTGTTGTTATTTTTTTGTGCCCAATCTCTCTTAAATTTTGCATGCTTGTTTAGAATGAAATTAGGCATTATCTTACACAGTTTTGATAATTTGTGGGCTTTCTGTTTGTATTAATATGCCTTTGTGTACACTATGCAAATAACATATTATAAAATCACTGGTTTATAGTTGTCCAAATGCAATTGTTCAACATGTCTTTGATAATTATTGACCTTCAAAGTCTAGAGAATTGTACTTCAGTGGTTTTATTGATTTTCAGCTTAAAGCCTTGGACTACTTTGCCAAAGTATCTTTTTTAAATAATCTTGAATATTTAATTAACAGCTTTATTGACAACATTGGTCCCAAAAGTTGTTCAGAATGAGGAGATCTATCATATGATATGAAGATCTAGTGTTTATGTGAATATATGTGCATTTTCAGACAATTTGAGGCCATTTACCATATAAATCTTATGTTTTGAGACCTTTTCTACTGTTATAGCGCCACCTATGGTCTGATCTCCATGAAAATTTGCATGCTTGTTAAGAGTCACCTGTTACATGTTTTCACCAAGTTTCATAAAGTTTTGAGTTTTCGTTTAGGTTTTATATGCTTTTGGGTATTTTGGTCACGCCCCTTTTCTAATTTAGCCAGTTATAGCTAACTAAAGGACAAAATTCAACATTTTTTTGATAATTATTGATCTAGAGAGTCCAGAGAAAATTACTGCAGTGGTTTGGTTTCGATCGGGTAAAAAATCTGGGACTAGTTCGCAAAAGTAAGTTTTTAACATATTTGTGAATAACAATTGAACGATTTGATTGACATCTTCGCTCCTTGAGGCAAAGTTGTTCATAAAGAGGAGGTCTATCATATGATATGAAGATCTAGTGTTTGTGTGAATGTATGAACATGTCCTACAAATTGTGATCATTTTCTATTGAAAATGTGTGTTTTTGAGGCGTTTTCAACTGTTATAGCGCCACCTATGATCAGATCTCCATGACACTATGCATGCTTGTTAAGAGTCACCTGATACATGATTTCACGAAGTTTCATAAAGTTTTGAGTTTTCGTTTAGGTTTTATAGGCTTTGGGGTATGTTTGACCACACCCCTTTTACTAAATTACCCCTTTACAGCTAACCAAGGGACAAAATTCAAAAATTTTTTGATAATTATTGATCTAGAGAGTACACAAAATATTACTTCTTGAGGCAAAGTTGTGCATTATGAGGAGATCTATCAAATGATATGCATATTGTGTTGATATGTGAAACACCACGTGATTACAGAGCTATAAAACTCGTTAGCGCCAACTAGTGGCCGATTTCTTTCAAAATTCTTACAGCCCTTAAGGTTCATGAGTCGAACGTACCCAGTGAGTTTCGTTCCGATCAACTTCCGTTAACCCTTTCAAATAGGTGCTTAAAATTATTTGGCCAATGGCAGCCATGTTTTTTGAGATATGCAAATGTCCTCATAGGTACTTGTGCCCCTTCAGACCAAGACATTGCATACAAATTTTCAAGTCGATCGAGCCAACGATTGCCTAGTTATAGCCATTTATGTGTTTTTTTCTATGTTATAGCGCCCCCAAGTGGCAGATGCGCAATTTTTTTTATTTGACCAAAGATTGAGCTCATACATATGTGTACCAAGTTTGGTGAAGATATCTCATTCCGTTCAAGAGTTATAGTCAAAATAACACTTGGCTAACGTTAGCATAGACGCTTTTTGGCATACTGTTTCGCGTAAGAATCGAAATTTCAACTTTTTTTTGATAATTATTGATATTGAGTGTCCAGGGAATATTTCTGCAGTGTTTTGGTTCCGATTGGTTGAAAATCCAGTTCGCAAAAGTAGGTTTCGGATATAGCTCGATTTTGCGAGAAAACGGTGCGTCGTAGAGCTAAAAAAGGTGCTGTACACTTTTGTTCGGGCTAACCCAAGAATTGCAACGATGCCATGTTTTTGAGTCTATGGCTAACGGTTTACAACCTGCGGCCAAAAATGTCAAAATTTTAGTTTTTTGCGCTGTAGCACCCCCGTTGGGCCGATTGGGCCGGTTTTTTTGGTATCTGAGTAGCGAGCATGACTACTACCATCTGAAGTTTCAGCTCTCTAGGCCTTACGGTTTGGGCTGCACATTCAGTTTTAAGGCGGAAGAATAATAATAATAATAAAAATCTTAACAATTACAAAAGGGTTTCAGCACTGCGTGCTTGAACCCCTAAAAATTAGACTATTTCAGCACAATCATGATGGATTTTAGAAAACCTAGTCTGTACAGCCATTGATGCTAGTTGGCAATAAACATAACCATATGTGCCAACCGACACACACACAGACAGACAGACAGTCGTTTCTGTAATTTCTAGATAGATAATGTCAATAAAACAAATTTAATTGAAAATGGAATTGAATAGGCCTATTAACGTTGCCTCAGAAAAATACTGGGTCTTATTCACTAAATATGCGTAGGCACAGATTTTTGCATGAAATGTGCGTACGGACGTTTTCACGAATAAATCATGATTCATCAAAAACTTTCGTACAAAAATTTTACAATGTTAGAGGTCCAAACAACAATCATCTAAACTCTCCTTATATAAACGGTGATTAATGTGTCTCATCTTGTGTTTAGTGGCATGGCACACTTGGTACTGCTTGAAGACATTGCGGCGCGTGCTCTAAGGAGAGAGCGCGTCTTTAGAGAGTGAACAGATATGTTCGCTGAGAGTGACGAATGGCTGTTCAGTCACTTTAGGTTGCCCAGAGAAGTCCTCATTAGCCGCATTTCCACTGTCGGGCCAGTGCGAGCCAAGGCTTAAAGCGGGCCGGGCGGGGCTCATAGCCTCGGGCCAGTAGCACCGAGGCCAGAATAGCGCAGGGTTTCCACAGTGGAGCTTGAAGAACCGCTGCCCGTCACTAAAACACGCCCTTTACATGCCTCTCAAAACAATGTCATGCAACCTCAACATTTCACCATCAAAGAGAAGTAATCAAAAAAAAAAGAGAAATAATCAGAAAACTAAGAAAAAAGTCACTGGAACATGCGCGATCACAAAAAGAACATGATAAAAGCGGCCGTTTGTTTGCATGCTTGTTATATATTCAAATTCAAAAGCATAGATGTTTTAACTATATAATAAGTGATACATTGATCATATTGATTTAAATTATCAGGACTCAAAATTAATCACACATAATACACTTATTTCTATTTTATTTATTTATTTTTAACGCTCATGAAAATAGCCTGCTTATTCAGTCGAGTCTGTTTCTGTTTATTTGTAATCAGTGGCCTATACATCACATTTGAATGAATGATAATATCTCTGTTTTTATAAAAGCTCCCGAACAAAAAAACATTATTCGGCTATATTCTTTTATTATAGGCAACGTGAGAAAAACTCTCGAGACGAGGCTTGTGAAAGATAAATTGTAACTTAATAAATACACGATTGTGATAGAGAATAAGGAGCTGATGTCTGATTTCTTCAAGCGGTCATATTTTACCATATTTACTATGGTAACGTTTACGTGCATATCTTTTTCATCGCTTATAAATATTTCAGCCTTGTATGGTGATTCTATAATCCACATTGGATCAAGTTATTTCAAACACTCGCTGCTGACTGAGAGAGAGTTTTGAGCTCGACTTATTTAAAAAAGTGTTTAATGCTGGTGTTATAGCAGTTATCTTTCTGAAATGATCCTCAGCGCAGACTCTCTATTTTTATAAAAGCTCCCAAACAAAAATCATTATTATGCAACGTGGAGCTAAACTCACGAAACGAGACGACAGATAAAATGTTACTTAATAAATACACAATTGTCATAGAGAATAAGAAGCTGACGTCTGATTTATCCAAGCGGTCATATTTACCCTGTTTACTATGGTAACGTTAATGTTTAGCGTGCATAGTCTTTTATATATATAAATATTTATAAATATTTCTGCCTTGTTTAGTGATTATAATCCACATCGGATCAAGTTATTTCAAACACTTGCTGCTAACTAAGAGTGAGTTTTGAGCTCAACTTATTTTAAAACGTCTTTAATGCTGCTGTTAAAGCTGTTATCTTTCTGAAATGATCCGCGCTGATGCTCTCCAGCCACGGAGAAACTCCGCCTTTGTTCATAACCCCTCCTCTAGCCCCAGCTGGCCCGCTTTGGCCCAAGGTTTTCGTCGGGCCAAAAAACCCTGGCCGTTGGCCCCCGAGGAAGCCCCGGCGAGGCACGCTCAAGCCCCGGAAGTGACAGTGGAAACACGACTGGCCCTGGCACGCACTAGTCTTAGCTCGGTAGTGGAAACACGGCTATTGATTTATGCAACTCACTGGAACCACACCTAAGCCACATCACTAACCACTCTCACCCTATACCACCTTATCTCCAAGCCTGTGTTATAACCCATGCTTCTTTTTTAGCTGTGCCCGTTATGCCAGTGGATACACTTTTAAATAACAAATTTTTCTTGGCTTCCACCTCCGACAGCAAAACCTCATGTTCATTATCGTTAAAGTTATTTTTCTTTGTCTTTTGTTTCAGTGCCATAATTGTCTTTCTCTGTACAAGTGCCTCGTTGTGGAAAGCCCTTATATGGAGCTGGTTTGGGCGTGAATTATGCTAATTACTGACCTCGTGCACGTGGGCGCTCATTTAGAAGACTCCAAATTCACTTACAGAAGAACGAGTTTAAGAACAAGCTCACGTGCGTACGCACGCACGTGTTGTGAATTAGGCGGAAAGTTCTCGTGAGAAGTTCAAATGTGCGTATAAATAAGAAAATTGTACAAAAAAATTAGTGAATGAGACCCATTCTCTTTGAACATGCTTGAGTTGGCCATGTGGTAACGTTAACGTTAGTCATGAACAACAGTCACAGCAACTTCAACTGGCCATCATCTGGCTGATGGTGTAATGAAGTCGAACACAGAGCAGGTTTACCAGGCTTTGTGGAGCGGACTCATTATATGAATACATAAATAAAATTATATTGGTCTCATGTATAACATTAACATTAGGTTTAGTAGGTTTAATGATCTACAGCAAAGTATAGAAAGCTTTGGTGATAATATTAAATATTAATTTCTAGCGAGAAATTAATAAAAAGTGGAAAAGGTTGTTTAGAAACATACATTTAAAAAAGTGGAAAAGGTTGTTCAGAAACATACATTTAAACACAAACTGACCACCGACCGCAACTTTCAGAAGCCATCTTTATTTTTTGGCTTAACTCTCACAGAATGGAACCCACAGGATTGTGGGATATCGAAGGCAGCGAAGGATACATCTATGTTGCTTTCAAAAACCGGCCAGATGAAGGCATCTCAGGAGACAGGAAATTAAGCTGACATTGATTTCGGACGTGCCTTGATGCCTTCCTACCTTGGAATGCGACCTCCGAAGGCAGCATTTTTCAGTTTTCGGATGCAGCCTGAGTTTCAGAGTTTCAGAGCTGCATGACAACGCTGCCACAAATCACGTGAGTCGCAGGCTCGCAACTGTGTGGGCGTATCTCTGCAAAGTGGGTATTGTAAACTCAGCTCTGAAAAAATAGTCTGCAATAAGAATGCAAATGTAATGTAATAAGTTTAGCCCATTCGAACCTCATTTTCAGAGTTTCACTTTTTTTCACCTATTCGCACACCAGTTTTCAGATCACTATTTACAAGGTTTCAAATCTGGAAAACAATGGGAGAACAGTGACAAATTCGAAACTCTGAAAAAATTATTGCACAACACTGTAAATTTCTGCACTGTAAACTGCATTTCTGAGGAAGGAAAAAAAAAAAATGTTTGCAGAGATTTTTTTTTTTTAATCACTTTGCAAGCCAGCAAAACTCTGTTTTCAGGGTTTCAAAACTTTTTTTCACACATTTGCACACCAGTTTTCAGATCACCATTGACAAGGTTTCAAACCTGTAAAACCAACTAATACAGTGGGAGAACACTGACAAATTTGAAACTGAAAATCTCAAAAACAACAATGTTTGCAGAGATATTTTTCTTTTTTTACATTTTGCAAGCTTGCAAATCTTATTTTTCGATCTTACAAATCTTTTTTTTGTAAGATTTTGAGTTTTCGAATACTCAGTTTCAACCTTTCAGAAGTTTTCAATCATGGCAGGTTGTTGGTCTCTGTGCATGACTGTATGTTCATGAGACACTATTAGTTCAGTTCACTATGAATTGTACAAAAGTTGTGAAAAAAAATCAAGATTAAAAAAAAAAAAAAACCTATCCAGATAAATTGTGCCATCCGGATGGAGTGAACTGGATTGTGGTTGGATGAGAAGTATAAACATATACCATTCAGATACCCTATTGGTTTTTACGCGATCCATCGCACCTGCACGTGACACAAATCACATCACACTCCTGCAAGGACATAGCCAGTTTTGGGTTTGTTTATCAAAAAATATATTTCTTAAAAGTAGGGTTGGAAATGGAACCGGTATCCGATCGCCTCAGAGTCAGTTCCCTTAAATTTAATATGAAACCGGCGTCAGACCGGTCTCCTCCCCGTCTTTCAGCGCTCTTCAATCCGCAGACTGCGGCGGAGCAGCGTGAGCTCAAACAGACAGAGGACACAAGGTGTTCTTTGTCATAAATACAGTTACAAAAGGTCACGAAGAAGCAGTCGGTTTCTCATCTACTATAAAGTTTTCGCTCTGTTCACAGCTCATCACACCACAGCCGTTTCCTCCAGCGAAAATCTAGCCCTTAACACATATGAAAAAACACATACTTTAATCACACTTATTTAAATATACTTATTTTAATCATACATACTTTATACATACACTACTGTGCAAAAGTATTAGGCACGTTAGTATTTTCACTTAAAAGAATGGTGTTCGGCTATTTATATATTTTGCAGTAGTGTGTCAGTAGAAAATATCATTAAAAAATATTTTTTAAAGACTTTTGCATAGTACTGTATTTTACAAACGACAGTTTTGCTACTTTATAAAGAATGAGCATACAGTAATTCACAGAACTGATTAAAGACAGTGAAGGAGTGGATGCCGAGTTGCCATATCCTTCATACTGATATTATATTATATTATTACATGATTTCTTGTTTGACTATTAATCAACTTATAGCAAGAGTGAAATGTGTTACCTTATGTCTGCTGTATTTCTTTTCCTCAAGATTAATGTCCACATATTATGTGTGTGTATCCAATCGTAATGATAAGACACTTGCCAGTGCTAGAAAGCCTTGAATTTTAGATAAGTTCTCTGTGTATGTGTGTTAGTATCTGTCTGTACAGGGAGAAGCTCAGACAGTCCCAGGACAAACGATCAACTGCCAGTGTCCAGCGTATCAGATCTACGTCTTTGGAGAGTTTTATCTAGGTTTTGGAACCAATCAGAATTTTGTTGACTCATGTATTGACGCAATTAGTATCCTCTGTCAGGGTATAACTGTGGTTGATTTTGTATTGTACTGGGGGTGGCCTGCGAACTCCTTCGAGAGTGTTGAAGCTGACTTCTGCTGATGAAATTGCAAACTATTTTCTTCAAGTAAAATTATTATTATTAATTGAACTCATCTCTGAGTCCTGGTCTTCATTGCGACATATCTGGTCCTTGGGTTTTAACTGTATATTCCCCTACAGTTAATGGTGGAGGATCGGCGGGCAATAGTTCTTTGTTGACATCCCTGATCAATCATCAAACCAAGGTAGGAAAGATTTTAGATTTAATATTATTGGTTAGGAACTTTCTGTAAGTGGAGGGGGTCGAGAGAAGGAGGAACGATAGACTCACTCAGACGTGAGGGGGTAGACACCAGCTCCAGGGTGGAGTAGGTAAATTGGTGTCACAATATACCTGTAAATAAGTAACCTTGTGAGTATAAGGGGTACAAGTACACATCGGTAGGTCTTGATATAAGATATTTAGAGATGTGTACAGTTACAGAGGGAACAGGTGCACACCTATAGGTCTTAGAGAGAGACGTAAAAATTTGTTTCTAGGTGTGCACAGTCCAGGGGGGGACAAAAACACATTCTTAACAGGCATGTGAACCCGTAAAGGGCAGTGCTGGGTCAAGCACCGAGGGACAAGGGACACATAGGGCCGTAAATAGGCAGTGCTGGGTCAAGCACAGAGAGCCAAAAAGCACGAGAGGCCATAAAGGGCAGTGCATTTACGGCCGGTTAAGCCAAAGTAGGGGTATGGGAAATCCCGAGAAGAATGTAAGACGCTAGACGGGGGTTCTAGTCGTATCTCGCTCTTCCAACTCTCGATCACCCACCATTACAGACAGGGGCGCCCCGAGCTTAGAAATAGGCCAGGTCAGTGGTTAGGGAAAAGAGTATCCAAAATTAGTGTTTAAAAATAAATAGTGATAATTCATATGTGCACCTATAAAAATATAGGGATATATGCAAAGGGAAAGTATTGATTGATCTGGGATGCCTCAGGAACAACCCCAAAAGAGCTAAAATGTAGTTTTCATGACCCTGATTGGATTGGACCAGTATATGGAAATTCTGGAATATACTTTGCAATTTCATCACGCAGAAGTCAAGTGCTGTTGGTAAGATCGCCGCCTCAATATGTTTTTGGTTTATGATAGAAATATGACTGACAAATTAGGTAACCTGGTCAGCCCTGATAGAAATAATGAAACAGAAGAGAGCAAATGCTGTAAACAGTTTGGCTCTGAAGCTCTGACTTTAAAAATATATATATATTCTCTGAATTCATTTAAAGAATGATCAGTCTGAGCTTTAATTCTGATTGTAATGTTAAAACAAAAACTTGATTGGCTTTAAACTTAGAAAGAACCTGAGAAATAAACATTTATAAATGTATGTGCCGATTTGTTAAAAATAATCCCAGAAGTAACTGAGTGATGATTTAATCTGATTCTCTGTGCATAGAAGGTTTAAATGACAAAGAATGATATCATAAGACCTGTTCCAGTTCCTATATAATTGTTGAAAGTCCTGACAAGGAATACTGAACAGAATTCTGGGTTAGTGAAAAAAAAAAACTGTAGGCACAGAAATTGGCAGTGGCATTTTGGAAAAACTTAGAAGCTTATGTTTTGTTAAAAAAGATAAAATTACTTTGACTACAATGAAGCCGTTGTTTTATCTCATGCTGGCCCCCACCATGACTCTGGCTTAAGCTTTGAAAGTACCAGAGACATGTTCTGAGTAAAAAAAAAAAAAAAAATGTAATTCCTATATTTACTAATGTTTGGCCAAAAGAGTAATTTTATTGTTGGATTGCAAAATTGTAGTCACGCAGCATCATAAAAAAAAAGAAAAAAGAAGAGAAAAGAAAATTATTTTTTGTTTATGAGATGATAAAGTTGTAAACAAGTAACATAAACGGGGGTTTCAAAGTAACTTTGAAGACAGCATGCTAGCAAGACCCAAAGTAATATACCTGGGTCAGATAACCTCTGACAGATTTAAAACCAATGTTGAAATTCAGAAGCCATGGCCAGAATTAAGTGAATGAATAAATACAAGTTGATGTAAAAGTAATGACAATGACTGCAAAGAACTTTGAGAAACATTTGAGTTGCGAAAATAAAGTAAAAATACAAATATAAAGATGTTTATTTTTAAAATGCATATAATTTCTGACAAGTTTTAAACTGGGCTAGAGTAAAATGATAGTACGATGAAATTATGTTAAAAATGAATGAAAATGCATTGTTACGAGTCCTAAATCCCTCAGAGTTCTCTCTCTCTCATTCAAAGTAAGCTAAAATGCCGTTATCTGAGCTTATGTTTAAGTGATAAGATATTTATAGTACAGCACAGTGTTTCAGTCAAATCATAGGCAGAGATGCTAAAGAACATGCTAAAAAGAGTTCAGATTTAATGCATTAAGAGGGCAATTGGTAGTTAAATGTTCAACTGCCCAATGCATGTAAGAAATAAGAGATTATAAAAATAATGAATAACAATTTAGGAGCAATTGTTGAAGAGACATGAGGTCTTTAAAATCATAATACAGACCCTGAGCTATAGATGTAATAATTTTGAATAGTTAAACAGTTGTATTGCTATTTGTCCTATGACCAGTAACTTATCTGTCTTATTTTTAGTCTCCACCATCATACAGGGCCTGGTGGCTGCAGCTACAGAAGCAACAGAAAATTACAATGAATGGACGGGTGTGAAAAATAAATTCACTGATCTCAGCATGATAGTTTGGAGGTATCCAATTGAGTTTAGCGATTAAATATTAGTTTGATTAACCTTTTTCAATGTTTTAACACTAGTAGGTGCATGGTTCTTGAGTGCACCTTTCCTAAGCTGCAGGAAATACTGGATTCTGGAAGAAGACTGTCGAGGATGTTGCAACGGGAAAGAGTGGTTACCAGTGTGCATGAGGTGATTTCTCAATGACGGGTAAGATCCTCTTCTGGCCAATAGGGGACAACCTAAGGCAGGGGGTCACCGCCAGTGGGCACCTGCCCTGAAGGGAGGTGTTATATGTGAGATGGTAGTGGAGTTGAGCGGATGCTTGATAGGCCTAGAGCATCATTAAGAGGGGAACTGTATGAAGTACAGCAATCTGCCTCAAAATGTGAGCTCCTCCAGACCTGATCACCAGCAACCGCATTCCTTGACTGATTGTTGTGACAAGCGTCCACAACTTGATGCAACTATGCCAGTGGATCACACCCTGAGGACAAGGAGCTTATTTATAAAAAGTTAATGGCAATGGGCTTTTAAGAACCATCTGAGACCATGTGATGACAGCCATTATTTTGAGACAAAAATTTCTTATGAGGCTAAAATGATATTGAACTAATATGTCTATATCATAGTCTTTACTCATGCAGGTCATTAGGCATGACACAAGATGATAACAAGATATGGTGGTGGCTAAAAATGAAGACTGCTTCTGCTTAATCAAGAGATGGTTTAGATAACAAAGGTTAAGGGAATTAAGCATGTAAGGTAAAAATAATTTTAAAGAAATGTTCCTAGCATTATGTATTTTAAACAGTTTAAACTGAGATTTTAGATCTAGAAACTTTGACATTTTTAACTTATTTGAATAATTTAGGGTTATATGTTGTAATGAATTTTATATTATAGTCTAAGTTAAAGTTTGGCAAAAATTGTCAAAATAAATAAATAAATAATATTTTGCACAGTAAGAGAGAGAGAGAGAGAGTGCTTGAGTGGAGGCAGGGATAGTGCTCTTCTTCTATTATTGGCCTGCTAAGAAAGAGTAACCAAAACAGAGCAATAATTTTAAGACCAAAACAACCCAGCTGATTTTTCTCAAAATAAAAATCATTAATGAACAGGCAAACTTTGAGATTAGATAAGAGATTAGGTACAAACTTGGTAAAATGCACAGACAATGTTTGAGTTTAAATCCTTCCGATTTAATACCAAAAGGAAAACCTTAAATATGAGCTGTTAAAATATAAATGTGTTAAGTATGTGCATGCATGAGGATGGCTATATATATATTATTGGGGGACAATTCTGTTCCTGTTTTGTTTCAACTGAGTCACTAACCTCTGGAATGAGTGTTTTATCATTACAGAAGTGTTAAGTGAAATTACTTTACAGAAGTCGATAATTCTGAGTGAAACTAATGAAAAGACAATGCCAAACATGGGACGAGCTTTAAGTGGATTGGTTATCCAGCTCTGTCTGCTACTGGTAATAATGACTTGTTTTGTCTTTTATAATACTGATTTAAATCACTCTCTGGATTAATATGTTAAAGAGTGTTTATATGATTGGATTTGTGAAATTTAAGTTTGCCGTCCAAAATGGGTTTAAAATCCATGCCTAAATTTAAATGAGGGTCTAAATTTTAACAAGTTAACACTTTGTTGTTTGAATGGTGAAGGTAAATATTTTAGACTTGACGGCAGAAAAACAGTGACAGATTGGCTACGTCACTAACCAAATTATCCAGAGAGCACCCTCACATAAAGAAGCCTGGTGGGAAAACAAAGGAGTGAATCCTGCTTGTGTAATATAGTGCAAAAGCTTTATGTAGTGGTTTATGTAGAACAGAGATAAGTTGAACAAAAATGTGTGGATAGCCCCTTAATGGAGCAAATCCATAACAAGAGGTTTGAATTAATTGAAATAGCACAGCAAAAAAAATTATAATAATACATTTTGTTTAAACAACACAATTGTAATAGGCTCTATGGAGCTGCTTATGAACACTTGTCAAGTCAAATTAATATTGTGAACACTGACAGGTCTTTTTGATAATGTATACTGTTTCAATACAGATTTACAGAAACTGAGGATGTCTCTTTAATAAATATTTGGCCGTTTAGCACTTAGTAATAGTATTGTTCATTTAGTAATAATATTGGGAAATCTGTCTGCTCTTTTTCAGTTTATAATAATTTTGAGTAAATTAATATCACTGCCAAATGACAAACATGAACGAGGGTTTTTAAGACATTGATCAAGTAGCTGACCTGTAAGCATTTATCACTGACAAAACAGTGAGAACTAAATTGACTTTATACTAAGTATTGAGGATTTGCTTCTGAATGTGTCGCTAATATAGTCTGAGTAAAGTAATATGGTATGATAATTGACAAGATTTGCATTTAAAAAAAAAAAAAAAAGGTAATAATAAGGCAATGAGTATGGTTAACAGTAATGTCATGGTATAAAATGAATACATGCATGACAATAAGTGGATAGGTTAGTTGTATTTTAAAAGTTAGACACTTCGATACTTTAAATGTAATTTTAACCAAATGTGTTAACAATGACAAGTTTATGGTTCATGTATGTGTAAACAGCATGTGAACTATGATGACTGCAACTGGATTCGTGGTGAAAGTAAAACTTAATAAAAGGGTTATTAAGTAATAAACTAGGAACTGCTCTAGGTTTGAGGAATTATGATTATTTTTATTTTTATTTTTAAAGATGGCTCAATATTGATCTTACTTATTTTTGGTTTGTTTATTTTTGTGTTTTTAACACCAAGTTTGGAGTGAAAGGGTATAATGGATATTCAATCCCTCTAATTGCACCATTGATCGGGAAAATGATAGATTTTCATAAAATAAGGGTCTCTTTACTGGGATTTAGTTTATAAGCAATGTCTGTATTTGTTATCTGTGAGGTGACTGAGGGTCTGACATATGTCAGGAATGCAATAACAGTGGATATTCATTTAGCCCGGCTTCCAGAGAATAATATATATATTATTTTAAATATTATAAGTTTATTGTAATGAGTTTATTTTAAGATATGACCAAATTAACTAAAATTCATCATAGTTGTATAAGACATGTTAAAAGAAAACAAATAAGGCAAATATCCTTCTTAATGGTTAAAAAAAAATGAATTGGTTATAGTGTATGCGTTTTTCTTGAATGATTTGTTAAATCTGGTTAATGAATATGCAAATTTAGTCTTAAGGCTGTTGGATAAATGTTTTGTTTTAGAGGGTAAGTGTGAAGTAGCTGTAGTAGGAAGAGAGGTATTTACAAAGATATGTTGATGAAAGTGAGGACACTTTTCCAGGTAGAGGGACACACCGAATGATTCACTGGAAAAGACATTATGTGAAGAAAGACTAGTGCAAGTGCCAATATTGTGGGATTAAGTAAGTAGATGAATGTATATGGGAAATAAGAATGTATATGGGAAGTATTTTGTACAAAATAATGTGTTTATTACTAGATATGTCAGACAGTACCAGAGATTTTAAGTATGCACATGTTTAAGTTGACAAAAAGCCTGCATTATTAGCATGCATCACAACTACACCTGACCTCATTTATTAGACCAGATGTGGGGTATTAGACCCCACATTGATCTAAAACGGGGGACTGAAGGAGTGGATGCCGAGTTGCCATATCCTTCATACTGATATTATATTATATTATTACATGATTTCTTGTTTGACTATTAATCAACTTATAGCAAGAGTGAAATGTGTTACCTTATGTCTGCTGTATTTCTTTTCCTCAAGATTAATGTCCACATATTATGTGTGTGTATCCAATCGTAATGATAAGACACTTGCCAGTGCTAGAAAGCCTTGAATTTTAGATAAGTTCTCTGTGTATGTGTGTTAGTATCTGTCTGTACAGGGAGAAGCTCAGACAGTCCCAGGACAAACGATCAACTGCCAGTGTCCAGCGTATCAGATCTACGTCTTTGGAGAGTTTTATCTAGGTTTTGGAACCAATCAGAATTTTGTTGACTCATGTATTGACGCAATTAGTATCCTCTGTCAGGGTATAACTGTGGTTGATTTTGTATTGTACTGGGGGCGGCCTGCGAACTCCTTCGAGAGTGTTGAAGCTGACTTCTGCTGATGAAATTGCAAACTATTTTCTTCAAGTAAAATTATTATTATTAATTGAACTCATCTCTGAGTCCTGGTCTTCATTGTGACATATCTGGTCCTTGGGTTTTAACTGTATATTCCCCTACAACAGTGACAGACAGCACTCATCTTAACTAAATATCAGAGTGAGTGACAGAGATACAGCAGAAGCATTATGTGTGGTTTTGTATTAAATAATGACCCAGATTGTGAAATACATTTATTAGCCTTAGATTAAGGGAAGCACAACTTGGGAAATGAGAGCATCCAAGGTGAAAACTATGGATTTATTTTA
Organism: Carassius auratus; assembly: GCF_003368295.1. Lineage (NCBI taxonomy): Eukaryota > Metazoa > Chordata > Actinopteri > Cypriniformes > Cyprinidae > Carassius > Carassius auratus. Next base: position 23,332,161 of record NC_039267.1, read on the forward strand.
AATATTTGTGATGTTCTTTAAAGTTATCCATAGTTTTTTTGAGGTTCTTTTTTTTTTTAAAGTATCGGTTCAGGCATCGTTTAGGCGACGGTACTGTTTTAAAAGTATCGAAAAGCAGAGATGTATAGTAACGAAGTAGAACTACTTCAGTACTGTACTTAAGTACTAAAAGGCGGTATCTGTACTTTACTAAAGTTTTTTTTTCTCCTACTTCCACTTTTACTTCAGTACATATTTTCGCTGGGTTTAATACTTTTACTCCGATATTTTTTTTTATGTGCTGCATTTTTACTCGTTACAATGAAGCTGGCGCATCATTGAGCGAATCAAGCGAGACTGCGCGTGCTGAATGAACTGCTGTGAAGAGAGAGATGAACACCGAGCCAGATAATGACTCGTTCACGAGTCAAGAACCGGTTGCATCGGTTTTCGGTATCACCAGTAGTTCTTTCTGAAAGTTTGATTCAATAAACCAGTTGAAGAAAACAGTTCACCGATTATTTTGCGCTCGACGTAATGGCGTTATTGGCGTTGACTGCAAGCCTCCAAGCCTTTGGTTTACCTGGGCTCATAACATTAGCACAGAATTTGGTTCACGAATCGGACGCGTCTGACAGAAACGGTTCTTGACTCGTGAATGAGTCAGTCTGTTGTTCGTTATCTGGCTCGGCTCGGTGTTCATCTTGAGTTCTCTCTTCACATCAGTTCAGTCAGTGTACTGTTTGAGTACATTATGAATTACTCCGGGATATTGGTTTGTTTTAACTCGGAGGGAGTGTCAGCCACATTAAAAAAGTTAACAGCTTAAGTCATTTGTGGATTAATGCATATTGGAGACGCGAACCGTTTAAAACGATTCAGTTCAATTTGGTGAACTGTTTAAAAAAGATCGGGTTACATCGAATGAATCGTTCGCGAACCGGATATCACAAACTGCTTTGTTTTCAACTGTCTTACAACAGAAACGGAAGAGAAGACAATGCTGAATAAAGTCGTAGTTTTTGCTATTTTTGGACCAAAATGTATTTTCGATGCTTCAAAAAATTCTAACTGACCCTCTGATGTCACATGGGCTACTTTGATGATGTTTTTCTCACCTTTCTGGACATGGACAGTATACGGTACACACAGCTTCAATGGAGGGACTGAGAGCTCTCAGACTAAATCTCAAATATCTTAAACTGTGTTCCAAAAATAAACTGAGGTCTTAAGGGTTTGAAACAACATGAGGGTAAGTTATTAATGACATAATTGGGCGAACTAACTCTGTAACCGTTTTTTTGTCTACAAAAAGTTAGTCAAAGGAATTGTTATTGTCCTTTAGGTTAATTATTTGAAATAGTAAAAACAATATGTTATAACTTTTGACTACTTTCTTTAATAACTACATAACACAATACTTGTACTTTTACTTTCAGTACTTGAGTAGTAAATTTTAAAATAGACTACTTGCAATACTTAAGTACAACATTTTTTTAATACTTTAGTACTTCTACTTAAGTGTGGTGCTTAAAGAGCACTTAAACTTCTACTCAAGTCACTTTTTTGATAGAGCACTTGTACTTTTACTCAAATATGGGTCTCTAGTACTTTATACATCTCTGTCGAAAAGGCACTGCACCCTACTTAAAAGTTATTATTTCTCACTGGCTCATTTAACAAATGGGTGCTTTCTCTTCGTTCTCCACAAATTAAGCTGCTGTAGGTAGTTCGGTAGCGAGATGTTTTAATAAATTATCGTTTGCGATTGATGAAGTGATTGACAATGTTGTGATAAGTAGGCTATACCAACTTTGTAACTCGTTACGCCCCGAACACTTGACATAGCAGACGTATGTAGCGAATACAGGAAGCTATCAATCAAGAAGGTATCAGGATTAGGAGTTATTTTTCATTTTTAGTTTTTGATTAATCACTATTATGTTTATTATAAATAGAAAAACCATACAAGTGTAATTGTTACAAAGCCTGCACCAATGTTCTTGTCTATTGCCCTCGCAGATTCCTGCAGCTAAGCTTGGATGTACATTTACATTCCATTAAAGGTTATTGATGACATGCCTCTGAAGTTTGACTTTTTGCACCATAACAATACTTACTGGCAACTAGTCATCATATCTCTAGCTCTTTAATGTATTTGCATTGTACTAAAGTGTGTTTATTTTCAATGGTCATGTATGCGGCTGAAACAGGTAGCCTAGTGCATCCAAAATTTTTCAACATGAACATTTTAATATAACATTATAGTCATTATGGCCTTTAGAAAAATATTTATTTGAGGAGGTGGGGTAGTGCACAATAGGCCCCTGTGGCACGGCCCAAGTTTCTGTTCTTAATGGAATTTTTCCCTTACATTACTTTTACTATTATACTTTAAGTAGTTTTTTAAACCAGTACTTTTACACTTTTACTTAAGTAAAAAGCTTGAGTTGATACTTCAACTTCTACAAAAGTATTTTTAAACTCTAATATCTATACTTCTACTTGAGTAATGAATGCCAATACTTTTGACACCACTGAAAGCATGGCAGGGGTCAGCATAAGAGGGGAGTCAGGGTCTGAGGAGATTGGAACTAAGGGCCTTGCATTAATTATTGCAGAACTTTCTGGCATGAGTACCTCATGTGAGAGACGATGAGAACCATGCTGCATCAACATTGAATCCAGGATCCTCCTTACTGCTTCTATCAAACACTCCCAAGCTCCCCCATGTGCGAAGCATGAGGTGGATTGAATTCCCATGAGCAAGAGCAGCTTGTGAGGTATTTTTGCATTTCTGGGTCCTTCCCCACTTTGGAGAACCCCAGTTCTTTGCTTGCAGCTACAAAGTTAGTTCCACAGTCTGATCAGAATTGTTTAACGGGCCCTCTAATGGCAAAAAATCTCTGAATTGTGTTTATACAGCAGGAAGTGTCGAGAGATTCAATTAGCTCTATGTGAACAGCTCGTGTTGACATACAAGTGAAGAGAATTCCCCAACGTTTGCTCTCTGCATAACCTCCTCTTGTGCGTCGAGCTGAGACTGAAAAAGGACCAAACACATCCAGACCATCATAAGTGAAAGGTGGGATGTACTGAGACGCTCCTCAGATCAGCCATTTTTTGATTTTCTGTACAGGTCCTTCTAAAAAACTTAGCATATTGTTATAAAAGTTCATTATTTTCCATAATGTAATGATAAAAATTAAACTTTCATATATTTTAGATTCATTGCACACCAACTTAAATATTTCGGGTCTTTTATTGTTTTAATACTGATGATTTTGGCATACAGCTCATGAAAACCCAAAATTCCTATATCAAAAAAATGAGCATATTTCATCCGACCAATAAAAGAAAAGTGTTTTTAATACAAAAAGTCAACCCTCAAATAATTATGTTCAGTTATGCACTCAATACTTAGTCGGGAATCCTTTTGCAGAAATTACTGCTTCAATGTGGCGTGGCATGTAGGCAATCAGCCTGTGGCACTGCTGAGGTGTTACGGAGGCCCAGGATGCTTCAATAGTGGCCTTAAGCTCATCCAGAGTGTTGGGTCTTGCGTCTCTCAACTTTCTCTTCACAATATCCCACAGATTCTCTATGGGGTTCAGGTCAGGAGAGTTGGCAGGCCAATTGAGCACAGTAATACCATGGTCAGTAAACCCTTTACCAGTGGTTTTGGCACTGTGAGCAGGTGCCAGGTCATGCTGAAAAACGAAATCTTCATCTCCATAAAGCTTTTCAGCAGATGGAAGCATGAAGTGCTTCAAAATCTCCTGATAACTAGCTGCATTGACCCTGCCCTTGATAAAACACAGTGGACCAACACCAGCAGCTGACATGGCATCCCAGACCATCACTGACTGTGGGTACTTGACACTGGACTTCTCCCTTCTCCCCAGTCTCCCTCCAGACTCTGGCACCTTGATTTCCGAATGACATGCAAAATTTGCTTTCATCCGAAAAAAGTACTTTGGACCACTGAGCAACAGTCCAGTGCTGCTTCTCTGTAGCCCATTTCCTTCACACACCTGTGCACGGTGGCTCTGGATGATTCTACTCCAGACTCAGTCCACTGCTTCCGCAGGTCCCCCAAGGTCTGGAATCGGTCCTTCTCCACAATCTTCCTCAGGGTCCGGTCACCTCTTCTCGTTGTGCAGCGTTTTTTGCCACACTTTTTCCTTCCCACAGACTTCCCACTGAGGTGCCTTGATACAGCACTCTGGGAACAGCCTATTCATTCAGAAATTTCTTTCTGTGTCTTATCCTCTCGCTTGAGGGTGTCAATGATGGCCTTCTGGACAGCAGTCAGGTGGGCAGTCTTACCCATGATTATGAGTAATGAACCAGGCTGGGAGTTTTTAAAAGCCTCAGGAATCTTTTGCAGGTGTTTAGAGTTAATTAGTTGATTCAGATTATTAGGTTAATAGCTCGTTTAGAGAAACTTTTCATGATATGCAAATTTTTTTAGATAGGAATTTTGGGTTTTCATGAGCTGTATGCCAAAATCATCAGTATTAAAACAATAAAAGACCTGAAAATTTTAGTTGGTGTGCAATGAATCTAAAATATATGAAAGTTTAATTTTTATCATTAAATTATGGAAAATAATGAACTTTTTTATCAAAATATGCTAATTTTTTGAGAAGGACCTGTATTTCCACGCAGCTTCCTACACACTTATGTATGACACTGCTTATGGATCTTTTTCCATTGATTAGCCAGAATCCCCCAGTGTGTAGGGCCCCTTCTGTGAACAGACAGCCCTGATGCTTCAATTGTTCATGGAAGTAATGAATTAGTAAGGTGTAAATATGATGTTGTACAGGTAAAACAATGGGATTCCTCTCATCACTAGTCACGGGTACGTGTGTTAGACGGCCGCCAACTCTGATTAGTCCATCTTCGCTCAGAACACATTTCAACTTCATTAATGGACTGCTCTGAGAGATTTCTACATGTCTCTTGAATGCACTATACTCCTCCGTAAAAACAGACTTTTAGACTGAGAGAAGATTGACCTTTTTGGCTTGGACCAACTCATTCAGGTGGTCGGATTGATTACATCTATGCCAGCCTATATGTTTACATGTCTGCCCTTTAGTCACAGAATGAAAGGAGCGTGCAATATGGATCAAGCATGTCACTGCTCTCAACAGAGATTTCCATGTAGAAAAATGTTCAAACCATTTGAGGTTGAGTGGTTTCTCAGTTACACTTGTGGCAGCATTGCGTGTGGTAAAGGAAGAACCTCAGAATCTGTCTCTGGATTCACCAGCTCAAAGGTCTCTTGCAAAGTGAAAGTACTTGCTGGCTCAAACGCAGTACAGACGCCAACAACAAACAGGAAGTCCCATGTTAGCCATGATTTTGCAAGAAGAGAGGCTGGAACAGACCTTGAGGCACAGTCAGCTGGATTGTGCTCAGTAGGCACGTAATGCCATTGCTCAGCATTTGATGACTGCCTTATTCTCTGGACACGATTGTGAACATAAACATAGAACCTCCTACTTTCATTGTGTATGTAACCCAGTACAACCTTGCTGTCGCAGAAAAACTTTACAGAGTCTGGTTTAAAATCAATCTCATCCAAGATTAAATCTGAGATCTCGACAGCCAATACAGCAGCGCAAAGCTCTAGCCTAGGGATTGTAGGTTAATCTGGTGGAGTTAGTTTAGCTTTACCCAGAATGAAACCGACATTTGTAACAGATCTAGTAAGCTGTTACTTTTACTTTCTCTTGCTTTGATCAGGCACCCTCAGTTAATATATACTGTGCACTGCCAATAGTGCAAGTATCCACAGATATCGTGGATTTTATCAAGGATTTGGTAGATCTCGCTGATGCTTCCCGAACAGAGAAGAGGCGTTTAGAAGGATTGCTGCTAAACTGGCTGACTGTCTGTACAGATGTGTTGGGCCAAACATCTATCATTAAGCACCAGATCATAACTAGCGACTCTATCCCAGTACGTAAAAAAGCCTATCCTGTTCCCATCAATAAGCAAAATTTCATTGATGAAGAAGTCAAAGCCATGCTGAGTAAAGGTATAATACGTCCATCTACTTCCCCATGGGCTGCTCCAGTAGCGACAAGAAGGATGAAGGAATGCGTTTCTGTGTGGATTATCGTGCATTGAATGATAAAACTCCACTGGATGGCTTTCCAATGCCTCAGATACAGGATATCTTGGAGTCTGTCTACGGAGCTATGGTATTCAGCACTCTGGACCTCAAAAGTGGTTACTGGCAAGTGGCAATGGATGAGAGTAGTATCCAGAAAACTGCCTTTGTCAGTTTGTTCGTCTTCCGTTTGGGTTAAAAAATGCGTTCCAAAGGCTGATGAATAAAGTTCTGCAAGATCTTATAGGCAAGTGCTGTTTTGTGTACATAGATGACATTGTCGTATACTCCAGAGACATTCAGCAGCACTTCCAAGATCTGAAGAAGGTCTTTGCTGCATTGGAATCAACTGGCTTGACACTTAATCTGAAAAAGTGTAAACTGGTTAAAAAATCACTGACTTTTCTAGGACACGTCATTTCGGAAGAAGGGATCAAGACCGAAGATTCCAAAGTGAATGCTGCTACCCCCAAAAATGTTAAAGAAGTTGAGCGATTCTTAGGTCTTGCTGGGTGGTATCATCGCTTTATTCCGTATTTTTCAGAACGTGCTGCACCACTCCATACACTTAAGAAGAAGGATGTAATGAAATGGCGACAGTACCTGGAAGGGAGACCTTTTGTGGTAATTACAGATCATGCCGCTCTCACTCAGACTCCAGGGGTTTGACTTTACTGTGAGTTATCGGAGAGGGAGATGTAATATAGTGCCTGACTCACTGTCCCGTGCAATTCCTGAAGAAGAGCTACTCAGTTGTGTTGCAGTATGCCAAGCAAAAGATGTGAATGGAGGTTTACCAATTAACTGGGAAGAACTTGGTCGAAGCCAGAAAAGTGACCAATCATTGCAGCTTTTGTGGGATGAAGCAAAGCTCAACCCTATCGACCCCCAAAGGATCCACTATGTTGCTCAAAACAACTTTCTGTTTAGATCTATTCCTGATGGTCAAAAGGGACATATTTTGCAGGTAGTCATCCCAAAAGATCTACGGCAGCAATTTCTCCAGTTTGCCCACGATAATCCTTTGAGTGGGAATCTTGGGCGCATGAAAACATTACGTTGATTGCTCAACGTGGTGTATTGGCCAGAAATTCAACATGATGTATAGGATTACTGTAAACGGTGCCAAGTTTGTCAGCAATAAAAACCTTGCATATCCAAACTTTCTGGAAGCCTTCAATCTACTCCTGTGAAAGAACCTGGATACATGGTTGGCGTTGATCTTATGGGTCTTTGATAAGATCAACGCCATAATATTGATTTGATAACTAATATCCTTATCAAGGAGATCTTTACTCGATGGGGAGTACCTACTTATTTGGTGTCAGACCGGGGACTGCAGTTTACATCTCAACTTCTGAATGCTACCTGCAGACAGTGGGGTGCAATTCAAAAACTCACCACAGCATACCACCCGCAGACTAACTTGACAGAAAGGGTGAACAGAACGCTTAAGGTCAATCATATGTTAAGGACAATCATCGGAATTGGGACCAGTGGATCCATGAGTTCAGGTTCGCAAACAATTCATCTTGGCAGGAGAGTACCAAATATACTCCAGCGGAGATTGCTCTAGAATGCAAGTTGAAAGGACCGCTGGAATTATTCCAATTTCTTTCACCTGACCTTGACCAGTGTGCATATAAATGCTGTTTTATAACAAAGTTCAGTAGGAACAGTCGCAGTTCATTAACCTGATTAACACAAGTGGAGACCAATCAGTAATCAACTCATGACAAGGTATAAATAACAGCAGAACCTACCTCTGTTCATTGACAGTTTTCAGCATCCCGGTTCGCGCTGTCTGTCATCTTATCACAGACGCAATTTTCCTTCCAGCAAGGAGATCCATACGGTGATTTTTCAGATCTGCTACTTTTGCTGACTATGATCATTAAACACGGCCGTTGAGCACCATCAAACGTCATCGCGACAGCGGCTCTTCTTGCCAAGCCACACATCGTGGCCAATAGACCGTGCAAAGCTCGAGCTCGCCTCGCTTGACACCACGATTGATCCGATCAAGACCGGGCTCTCTTTGACCGCTGGAAGCGCAGCACCAGCAGGCATTCAACCAGCCCACTCCTCAGTTCTTACTGCAGCAAGCCTCTTTCACTTCCCGCCGCGGCTCAGCCTTTCACCGCGGCTTTTCCGGCCGAGGCGCAGTTTGAGGCCGCCTCCTCTAGTGGCGCAGACCGTGCATCATAAATCAATTCATTTTCAGGTGAAGACGCTAAATACAGGTTTGCAGCTAGAAAGTAGTGCGGGAGCCGCGTGGAGTTCCGATCACATACGTATGTGGAAATTCAGATCCAAATTGAGCCTCGGATGCGTTCAAATATTTAAACTTCTGCGACCAGGCCGTGTGCAAATGCCCGACCAGATGTGATGTATTTTAATCAGATCTTTCGGTGCGAGGTCAGAATTACCTATATTTTGTTAACTTTGACATTATTCTTCAACATAATTTATAAAATGGTGGTTTATAATAATTATGGGAGAAATAATTATTAAACCATTATTTACGTGATTAGCCCCATAAAACCTACTGTTTTTATTTTGGGGTAATCTGATTTGTGACTATGTATTCATATATCATATTAGAAGTTGTACATATCATTAGCGCAAAAAAAAAATAAATAATAATAATAATAATCGTTAGTTGCAGCTCTAGTATGCATCTTGGAGGCTGTTTAAAAAAAAAAGCCAAAACAAGAGGAGTGATTATTTTTGTGGACAAGGCTTAAGGAATTGTCAAATTAGGCAACCAATTGCTAAGCTGGCAACACAGTAGGCTATGCATTCATTTTAAGGTTGCCCCATCAAATGTTACTAACCCGTCTACTCTTCCCACAGTCAAGGAGGGGGAAGTCAGGGCCCAGTGGTTAGAGAGTGGACTCCTAACCCTAGGGTTGTGTAGGGTTCGAATCACGGCCCGGCTATACCATGACTGAGGTGTCCTTGAGCAAGGCACCAAACCCCCAACTGCTCCCCATGCGCCGCAGCATAAATAGTTGCCCACTGCTCCGGGTATGCGTTCACGGTGTGTGCGTGTTCACTGCTGTGTGCACTTTGGATGGGTTAAATGCAGAGCTGCTTCCACAGGAGCCTTTTCCGTATCTCCCCATTGCCACAGCAGTGTCTGCTCCCGCAGGAGCCTTTTCCGTATCTCCCCACTGCCGCAGCAGTGTCTGCTCCCGCAGGAGCCTTTTCTGTACCTCCCCCATTTAAAAAAAAATAAATAATCTGATTTCATTATATTAAGCCATTTCACTGAAATAAGCTGTTCAGTTTTCACAATAGGCGACGTGAATTTCAACAAGGGTTCATGAATAGCTTTCATGCCCCACATTCCCAGCTCTGCATAACCCGCCGTTTTCGAACATAATCAAAAATTTTAATGTACATTTTTTTTGATATATCTTTTCGTTTCCCTTATCCGTCCAGCGAGCACTAGTCTCTCAGCGGACGCAGTAAAATACCTATTTGTCTCATCTGTCGGTCCAGTGAGCACTAGTCTCCCAGCGGACGCAGAAATATCTATTTGGTTCCCCTGCCTGTCCAGCGAGCTTTAGTCTCCCAGCGGAAGCAGAAAATACCTATTTGTCTCCTCTATCAGTCCAGCGAGCACTAGTCTCATAGCGGACTCAGTAAACATCTATTTTGTTCCTCTGTCTGTCCAGCGAGCCTTAGTCTCCCAGCGGACACAGAAAATGTCTATCTGTTTTTTTCCCCTGCCTGTCCAGCGAGCACTAGTCTCCCAGCGGACACACAAATATCTATTGGTTTCCCCTGTCTGTCCAGCGAGCCTCAGTCTCCCAGCGGACACAGTAATCTCTATTGGTTTCCCCTGCCTGTCCAGCGAGCACTAATCTCCCAGTGGACGCAGTAATATCTATTGGTTTCCCCTGTCTGTCCAGCGAGCCTCAGTCTCCCAGCGGACGCAGTAATATCTATTGGTTTCCCCTGTCTGTCCATCGAGCACTAGTCTCCCAGCGGATGCAGTAATATCTATTGGTTTCCCCTGCCTGTCCAGCAAGCCTCAGTCTCCCAGCAGACGCAGTAATATCTATTGGTTTCCCCTGTCTGTCCAGCGAGCACTAGTCTCCCAGCGGACGCAGTAATATCTATTGGTTTCCCCTGCCTGTCCAGCGAGCCTCAGTCTCCCAGCGGACGCAGTCATATCTATTGGTTTCCCCTGTCTGTCCAGCGAGCACTGGTCTCCCAGCGGACGCAGTAATATCTATTGGTTTCCCCTGCCTGTCCAGCGAGCCTCAGTCTCCCAGCGGACGCAGTAATATCTATTGGTTTCTCCTGTCTGTCCAGCGAGCACTAGTCTCCCAGCGGACGCAGTAATATCTATTGGTTTCCCCTGCCTGTCCAGCGAGCCTCAGTCTCCCAGCGGATGCAGTAATATCTATTGGTTTCCCCTGCCTGTCCAGCGAGCACTAGTCTCCCAGCGGACACAGAAATATCTATTGGTTTCCCCTGTCTGTCCAGCGAGCCTCAGTCTCCCAGCGGATGCAGTAATATCTATTGGTTTCCCCTGCCTGTCCAGTGAGCCTCAGTCTCCCAGTGGACACAGTATGCATCCATCTCTTTCTGTTCTTCGTCCAGCGAGCCAGTCTTCCAGCGGATGCAGGTATATAATTTGTTTCCTCTATTTGTCCAGCGAGCCTCAGCCTCCCAGCGGACACATTATGCATCTAGTCAATATATCATTACACCTTGCAGGCAGACGGTGGAGCCTGTCTTTCCGACATCGTAACCGCTTCTTCCTCAACTATTAACCAACAGGACCTGCCTGCTCCTCTGCTTCTGCCAGAGGCAACGCGAGATCTCCTGGTCAAATGAACATACTTCTAAAAACGTGTCCTTTTGCTCTCTTGTTTTAGGGGGAGTACTCTGGGTTCGGGCCACATCTCGAGCTCGGAGCCCTCCACCCGGACAGCACGCCAAATACGCATAAACTTACTGTATTAATATACGTAGATGTGAACTCGTGAAATGCTGTTTTATAACAAAGTTCGGGAGGAACAGTCGCAGTTCATTAACCTGATTAACACAAGTGGAGACCAATAAGTAATCAACTCATGACAAGGTATAAATAACAGCAGAACCTACCTCTGTTCATTGACAGTTTTCAGCATCCCTCCTCCACCCCATTTTTCCTCACTTATAGATCCATCTACTCTTACCACAACCGGGGGGAGTACTCTGGGTTCGGGCCACATCCCGAGCTCGGAGCCCTCCACCCGAACAGCACGCCAAATACGCATAAACTTACTGTATTAATATACGTAGATGTGAACTCGTGAAAGCTATTGAACGCCAGCAATTGCTTTTGGAAAGAGTGAAGGAGAATGTCATGAGAGCCCAGGGTAGACAACAGAGATACTACAACCGTAAGAGACAGCAAGAGACCTTCCAAGAAGGGGAACTTTTATGGGTTCGTACTCAACTGTTGTCTCGTGCAGGGGATGCCTTTACCGCCAAGTTAGCTCCTAAGTGGCAAGGGCCTGCCAAAGTTTTGAAACAGTTGAATAATGTAAATTACGGAGTTGAGATGTCAACCGAACCCAAGCAAGTTGAGACCTACCATGTAGAAAAGTTGAAAAGGTTCTACGGCCAGGTCAGGTCTTCTTCTGAAAGGGGGTGTGTGTAACAGATCTAGTAAGCTGTTACTTTACTTTCTTATTTATTTTGAGAGGTAATTTTACTCTCAGTCATAAGGGGGCATTAGGGAGTCATTATTAGTAAAGTTTCTCTAGATCAGAGAATAAGAGGAGTAGGAAGTTTGAGAAAGGACACATGTGAGCTGGGAATGTTTGCTCTCCCCATGCTTAACCAAACCCTTATTGAGGAATATTAGTGTTTGTACATCTCAATGTAAGTTACTTTATGTTTCTTTAGTATTGTCAGAGGTTTTATAGTTGGTAATATACTTTGCTTCCAGAACCTCATGTTGTATTGTTTTTGTTTGTCTAGAGGGTTTTTGTTTCCACTTAATTTTGAGGGCATCTCAACTCAACTGGTCAATGTTTCTAATTTACGATCTGCTTAATCTTTGGACTTTCTTCTAAATAGATCTCTACTCTACTCTGGATTGCCGCTGTGGATTATCTGGGACTTCATCCTTTTAACCTCCTAAACTTCTACAATACTGTTATGAACCCAGGACATTTGTGGATATTCAGACATTAAAAGGTTTTTCCTCTAGATAGGGACAGACTTGTTACACAATATATGGATTAGACATGTATAGTATTTGATGTTGTGTGCTCCTTAAAGAAATATATTATGCTATTCAACGGTGATTGATCCCCCTTCATTTTCTTTATGTGACATTTGTTATGACTGTTACACATTAATCTTTCCATCTTCATGGGTAGTCTTGAGGTATGCTACTGCTCCAATGGCCTTGAAAGAGGCATCTGAAAATATTGCCAGCTCTGTAGATTTTGCTTTTGAGAGTGACTTCAGGCTGTACGTCCTCTGAACATGAATTCTTTCCAAGTCTTGCAGTGAATTTCTCCACATTTGCCACTCTCTGCATTTCTCTTCAGGGAGGGGTTAATACCAGTCATCTGTTCCTTTTGACAATTGTCTCAACAGGAATCTTGCATGCATCGTGACAGGGGCTGCAAAGCCTTAAGGGTCATATAAGCTGTTAACAGTGGAGAGAACGCCACGTCGAGTCAGAGGTTTGCTATTATCTGGTGAGTGGAATGTAAAGGTGTTTGTTGATATTTCCCAATTCAAGCCAAGACTGCGTTGAGCAGGGATGGTATCGTCTTCGAAATCAAGATCTTTGACACCTTTTACACAGTCTACAGATTGAAGGGCTGCCAACACCTCCGGGCTGTTTGAAATTATCTTGTGAAGCCTTAAATTTGATTCTGAAAGAGACGCTTGTAACCTTTTGAAGTAGATCAATAGCTTTAAAAGTGGTAGGAAATGATCTCAGACCATCGTAAATCTCTCCTCACAAAGTTGTAGTTCTCAGTTCCATGCACAAGCTCTCCTTCTTTGGCAGCCCGACGAAGTCCGTAAATCGCCACTGAGGGGGAGGGGCTATTTCCAAATACATGGACTTTAATCCTGCATTCAATTACATCCTTGTCGAGATCACTGTCACGGAACCATAAGAACCTCAAATAATCTCTGTGTTCTTCCTTCACTGTGAAACAGTGGAACACCTGCTGTATATCAACAGTCACAGCAACTGGCTCCTTTCTGAATCGAATCAGGACACCTAACAAAATATTGTTTAAATCTGGTCAAAAGGATGCTGTTTAGTGAAAGACCCTTATATTGTTCACTGGAGTCAAACACCACTCTAATTTGGTTGGGTTTTTTAGGATGATAAACCCCAAAGAATGGCAAATACCAACGTTCCTGGTCATCACTTAAGAGAGGTGCATACTCCGCATGATCATTTTCAAACAACTTTTGCATAAAGTCTGTGAATTGCTGTTTCATCTCTGTTCTCTTCAGCAGAGTGCGACGGAGAGAGTAGAGCTGAGAGACAGCATGCTCTCTGTTATCGGGAAGTAGTGGCCTTGGGCATCTGAAAGGAAGAGGACCCACCCAGCTATTGTCACCATCTCTGAAAAAATCATTGTCCATGATCTCCAGGAAAAGATGATCCTCAACAGAAAGAGCAGGCTTCTTGTCATCCTTTGCGCGCTTGAACACCGAACAGCCAAGGTGATTTCCTTTGTTTGTACATGCACCCTTGTAGATATGAGGGATGTGACTTTGACATGGGGAAAAATATGAGGTTCTACCAATTTCCAGCACATGTGTCTTGTAACTCAACACAGTTGGTTTGTGAGAATCACCTAAACATAGGTCTCCAACTATCAGCCAGCCTAGATCTGTTTTAATTGCAAAAGGGGCATTATGAGGCCCATTTATCTGGCTTCTCACTTTATGGACTCTCAGAGCATCACAACCCAACAGCATGAGGATCTTGGCATTGTCATCCATTTCTGGAATCTCAGAAGCTATTCTTTTAAGATGATACCCTGTTATCCGGAATGTCATTGCACTCAATTAGAGTAGGTAGTGTCAAGCTAATATCACTGATAATAGGCTCTATCTTAAATCCATCAGCTCTCCTTCCAGAAGCTTCAATAGTTCCAGCACAGGTTTTCAAAAGATAAGGAGAAGCCTGACTATTTTTGCAAAAGAGCTCAAAAAACTCTGACCTCACTAAAGAGCTGTTACTCTGGTCATCGAGCATTGCATACATCAGAACAGCGGCTTCTGGACTGCCCTTAGGATACACTCTAACTAAGCATATCTTAGAACAAGATTTGACTGGTGAACCTTCACCACATATCTTGGTACAGGCGCTGTTCACGGGAGGTGATGAACATTCTTCCTCCCCGCCATGCTCTGAAGAGTAAATGGAAGGCTTTGAGACCCATGGTGCTGGTCCTGGGTGGAGGGCAGCAGTGTGATCTTCACTGTCACACTCTGTGTGTCACGTACGGCGTTACAGGAACGAGGCGAGAGAACCAAATGCAGGTGTGAAGTATTTGATAAGGGTAATCCAAACGGGTAGTCAAGCAAAGCAGGGTCAAAACCAGAATATCCAAACAAAACATTAACAGGACACGAACACAGGGCAAGGCAAAGCAAGACAAGGCAAGAGTGACGGACATGAAACGAAATGACATCAAACAAGGACTCCATAACAAGGACAGAAACAACCCATGTATTTAAAGACAAACGATGAAAGTGGAAACAGCTGAAAACAATGAACAGTGATGATAAGGGGAAGTGAGACCTCTAGTGGACACCCAGTGATACACAAACCAGATACACTGTGACATAACCCCCCCTCTAAGGAGCAGCTACCAGATGCTCCTCAGACACCCCAAACAGAACAAAAAGGACCAGGAGGGAGGAGGACCGGAGGAGGTTCAGGGGGAGGGAAGGAGGGCCAGAAAAAATAAGGGGAACAGACAGAAACATAACTGAACTCAAATACACAAAACAGAAGTCCATAAAGGGCATGTTGAGGTGCCCACCAGGAAGGAGCAGAGGACCACCACAGCCGTGTGGTCAAGGCCAGAGCCCTCCAGGGCGGAGCGGAAGACCACCACGGCCTTGGGGTCAAAGTCAGAGCCCTCCAGGGCGGAGCGGATGACCACCACGGCCTTGTGGTCAAGGCCAGAGCCCTCCAGGGCGGAGCGGAAGACCACCACGTCCACATGGTCACCGCCAGAGTCCCCCAGGGCGGAGCAGATGACCACCACGTCCTCGTGGTCAACGTCGGAGTCCCCCAGGGTGGAGCAGATGACCAACACGCCCCCGCTCTCGCCTAGTGGTGTTCCGGGGGACCAGAGGAGGTTGCTCCGGAGCAAACAGTCGGGAGGAGGTCCGGCAGCGATCTTCACTGTGGGCTCCCGTCGACCCGGGATTAGGTTGGGGACCGCCAGTTCCCCAGTATGTCCCGAGGGGAGAGGGGAGACAGCGCTGTGGTACAAGATGGCCACCAGTCCAGCGCTGTGGTACAAGATGGCTGCCAGTCCAGCGCCACAGTACAAGATGGATGCCAGTCCAGCACCACAGTACAAGATGGCCACCAGTCCAGCGCCACAGTACAAGATGGCCGCCAGTCCAGCGCCACAGTACAAGATGGCCGACCGTCCAGCGCCACAGTACAAGATGTCAGACCGTCCAGCGCAACAGCACAAGATGGCCGCCAGCCCAGCGCCACAGCACAAGATGGCCGCCAACCCAGCGCCACAGCACAAGATGGCCGCCAACCCAGCGCCACAGCACAAGATGGCCGCCAGCCCAGCGCCACAGCACAAGATGCCCACCAGCCCAGCGCCACAGCACAAGATGCCCGCCAACCCAGCGCCACAGCACAAGATGGCCGCCAGCCCAGCGCCACAGCACAAGATGGCCGCCAGCCCAGCGCCACAGCACAAGATGCCCACCAGCCCAGCGCCACAGCACAAGATGCCCGCCAACCCAGCGCCACAGCACAAGATGGCCGCCAGCCCAGCGCCACAGCACAAGATGGCCGCCAGCCCAGCGCCACAGCACAAGATGGCCGCCAGCCCAGCGCCACAGCACAAGATGGCCGCCAGCCCAGCGCCACAGCACAAGATGCCCGCCAGCCCAGCGCCACAGCACAAGATGCCCACCAGCCCAGCGCCACAGCACAAGATGCCCGCCAGCCCTTTCAGGCTTTCAGACATGACCTTTCAGAGCCAGGGCTAGTCACCGATGACCTTCCAGAATCAGGGCTAGTCACAGATGGCCTTCCAGAGTCAGGGCTAGTTACCGATGGCCTTCCAGAGTCAGGGCTTGTCACTATTGACCTTTCAGAGTCAAGTCAGGTTCCCATGAACTCTCCAGAGACAAGGCTAGTCACCGGTGATCTTCGAGGACTGAGTCAAGTCACCGGTGATCTTCGTCCTCCCATGGGGCCGGAATGTGGAAGAATGTGGTGGTCTTCCGCTCCGCCCTGGGTGACTCCGGCCTCGACTGCGAGGACGTGGTGGTCTTCTGCTCCGCCCTGGGGGACTCTGGCCTTGACTACGAGGATGTGGTGGTCTTCCGCTCCGCCCTGGGGGACTTTGGCCTTGACTACGAGGATGTGGTGGTCTTCCACTCCGCCCTGGGGGGGCTTCTGCCTTGACCACATGGGTGTGATGGCCCTCTGTTCCGCCCGGGTGGTAATCACCTAATGTCCTCCATGTACCCATGTTTTTGTGTTTTTGTTTTCATTTGTTTTTCTTATCTCCTTCTTTGGACCTGGCCCTCCGTCCCTCCCCTTCATCCTCTGCCGGTCCACCACCCTCCTGGACTCCTTGTTTTGTGTTACACTTTCCTGCCTCTGCCTTTCCATTCCATCTGGTTGTTCCGTCTCTGTTTTTTCTATTTTACCTGGTTGTCCTGTCTTTTGTCTTTCCATTCTACCTGGTTGTTTGTCTCTGTCTGTCCATGCTTCTGGTTCTCCTGTCCCTGTATTCTGACCCTCCGTCCCTCCCCCTAGTCCGCCGCCGCTTCACCTCCCTCCTACTTCTTTTTCCTGTTGGGTTTTCCGGGGTTTTCAGGTGGAGCATCTGGGAGCTGCTCCGTAGGGGAGGGGGTAATGTCACGCTATCAGTCTCTGTTTTCCTGAGTGTTCCCTAGTGAGCTCACTTCTCCTTAGGCACTTCATCATAGGCACTTTAATTCCTCTAGTCTGGTCATGTCTTCACAGTAATTGCACTCCAATTAAATCGCACAGGTGCTGACAATCCTTTGTCATTAGTCTTCTTATATAGAGGTGTCCTTCTCTGTTGTCTGTATGGAGTCCTTATCCCTATGTGTGAATTGTGCTCGTCTCCCGAGTCTTCCCTTTACCTTCTCGCTTCCTCCGAGTTCCCGTTCCATCCGGTTTCCTCTTTCATTTTTGGTTTTATTTGTCTCTCATGACTGTTTATTTTGTATGTTACCTTTTTGTTACAATAAACCATACTTGCATTTGGATCCTGCCCTCACCTTGTGTTTTTCCCTAAAACCCACCGTCACAACAATATTCTTCTACAACCTTCATAACTTCTTTGATACTCTCCTTTCTATTTACTATTATCGTTATAAATATACAATAATATAAAAAAACACACACACACACATATATATATATATATATATATATATATATATATACAATTTTTTAATAATGTTTATATATATATATAAATATGTGATGTAAAAACCCATTATATTTTATTCTCGTTAAAGCACCCTCATATAAAATCTCCCCCAAAACCAAATTTCTTTAAAACATCAAATAAATACCTGTGTTCAACCCGATCAAAATCTTTATCAAAATCTAAACTAATTACGTACCCATCTTCATTTTTTTCTTTCATGCACCTTTATCAAAATCTAAACTAATTACGTACCCATCTTCATTTTTTTTCTTTCATGTACCTTATTGTGTCTCTTATGCTCATTGTTATGTCTGCTATATCTCTTCCCTTTACTCCATATGCTTGGTTTGTTTTGATTATACTTGGCATTACTTCCTTTAACCTGTTTGCTAAAACCTTCGCTAAAATCTTAAAATCTGTGTTAAAGCATCGTGATTGGCCTATAGTTTTTAAAATCTACTTAACTTCCTTAAAATCCTTAACTTTTATATATCAGCTTTGTTATCCCCATCCCCATTCTGTCATTAACTTCTTCTTTTTCAAATATTTCACTAAAAACTTAAAATCTCTTTAAAACATATATAAAATTCACTTCCCAAACCATCTATTCCTGGACTTTTTCATTCAGCTGCTGTATTGCTCTTTCAATCTCTTCTTCTCTGATTTTAACACATTCGTTTTTATCTTCCTTGCTTATTTTTGCTTTTATCCGATTCAACAATTTGTTTTTTTGTTTTCGTCTACACCCCTCGCACTAAAAAGATCTTCATAGAAATTCCTTTTTCCTTCTCAAATCTTTTCTTTCCCTTCTACAACTTCCACATTTTTCCCTCTTATCTGTTTTATTGTTTCAGCTTTCCCTCTCTTTTTTTCACAAATTTATAAGCATGAACCCCGTCAGACTGGTCGTGGCAGAGGTGTTGCAACAATATATAGTGATATTCTCAATGTCACCCAGAAAACAGAGTACAGGTTTAATTCATCTGAAATACTTCTGCTTAATGTTACACTGTCAGACATGCAAAAGAAATCTAATGTATCTCTTGCTCTGGCTACTGTGTATAGACCATCAGGGCCGTATACAGAATTCCTAAAACAATTTGCAGATTTCCTCTCAGACCTTCTGGTTACAGTTGATAAAGCACTTATCATGGGAGATTTTAATATTCACATTGATAATACAAATGATGCATTAGGACTTGCGTTTACTGACCTAATAAACTCTTCTGGAGTCAAGCAAAATGTCACTGGGCCACTCATTGTTTTAATCATACACTAGATTTAATTATATCGCATGGAATTAATCTTACTGATATAGATATCGTACCTCAAAGTGATGATGTTACAGACCATTTCCTTGTATCGTGCATGCTGCGTATAACTGATATTAACTATATGTCGCAGCGATACCGTCTGGGCAGAACTATTGTTCCAGTCACCAAAGAAAGATTCGCAAATAACCTGCCTGATCTATCTCAACTGCTATTTGTACCCAAAAATACACATGAATTAGACGAAATGACTGACAACATGGGCACTATTTTCTCTAATACATTAGAACCTGTTGCCCCCATCAAATTGAAAAAGGTTAGAGAAAAAATTATTGTGCCATGGTATAACAGTAATACTCTCTCAAGAAATGAACTCGTAGTCTTGAAAGCACATGGAGAAAAACTAACTTGGAAGTTTTTAAGACTGCATGGAAAAACAGTTTGTCCAACTATAGACAGGCTCTAAACACTGCTAGGGCACAGCATATATACAAACTCATTGAAAATAACCAAAACAATCCAAGGTTTTTATTTAGCACAGTGGCTAAATTAACAAATAACCAGATACCACCTGATTCAAAATTCCATCAACGTTAAATAGTAATGACTTCATGAATTTCTTCACTGATAAAATAGATAACATTAGAAATACAATAGCGAATGTATATTCTAAAGCGTCTAACACTTCAGTTTCATCCATCGCACCCAAAGATAAACTGCAGTGCTTTACAACTATAGGACAGGAAGAGCTAAATAAACTTATCACTGTATCTAAACCAACAACATGTTTATTAAATCCTGTACCCACTAAATTACTGAAAGATGTTAATCCATGCATTTATGACCTCAAGGTTAGATTATTGTAATGTTTTATTGGGTGATTGTTCTGCACGCTTATAAAACAACTACAGCTAGTCCAAAATGCAGCAGCAAGAGTTCCTACTAGAACCAGGAAGTATGACCATATTAGCCCCGGTCCTGTCAACACTGCACTGGCTCCCCTAAAAACATTGTATAGATTTTAAAATATTGCTCATTACTTATAAAGCCCTGAATGGTTTAGCACCTCAGTATTTGAATGAGCTCCTTTTACATTATAATCCTTTACGTCCGCTACGTTCTCAAAACTCAGGCAATTTGATAATACCTAGAATATCAAAATCAACTGCGGGCGGCAGATCCTTTTCCTATTTGGCGCCTAAACTCTGGAATAACCTACCTAACATTGTTCGGGAGGCAGACACACTCTTGCAGTTTAAATCTAGATTAAAGACCCATCTCTTTAACCTGGCTTACACATAACATACTAATATGCTTTTAATATCCAAATCCGTTAAAGGATTTTTAGGCTGCATTAATTAGGTAAACTGGAACCTGGGAACACTTCCCATAACACCTGATGTACTAGCTACATCATTAGAAGAATGGCATCTACGCTAATATTTGTCTGTTTCTCTCTTATTCGGAGGTCACCGTAGCCACCAGATCCAGTCTGTATCCAGATCAGAGGGTCACTGCAGTCACCCGGATCCAGTACGTATCCAGACCAGATGGTGGATCAGCACCTAGAAAGGACCTCTACATCCCTGAAAGACAGCGGAGACCAGGACAACAAGAGCCCCAGATACAGATCCCCTGTAAAGACCTTGTCTCAGAGGACCACAAGGACAAGACCACAGGAAACAGATGATTCTTCTGCACAATCTGACTTTGCTGCAGCCTGGAATTGAACTACTGGTTTCGTCTGCTCAGAGGAGAACTGGCCCCCCAACTGAGCCTGGTTTCTCCCAAGGTTTGGTTGGGGTCACTTCATCTACAGCGATATCGTTGACTGGATTGTAAATAAATTCACAGACACTATTTAAATCGAACAGAGACGACATCACTGAATTCAATGAACTGTCATTTTGCATTATTACATTTACATTTATTCATTTAGCAGACGCTTTTATCCAAAGCGACTTACAGATGAAGACAGTGGAAACAATCAAAAACAACAAAAAGAGCAATGATATATAAGTGCTATAACAAGTCTCAGTTAGGTTAACACAGTACACGTAGCATGGGATTTTAAATAATATAATAAATAAAAAGAAAACAGATAGAATAGAAAAAGAATAGAGCAAGCTAGTTAGAGGTCTTTACACACACACACACAGGTAGTTAGATTTTTTAAGAATATAATTAGAATATTGAGTGATAAAGTTAGAGGGTCAAATAAAGATGGAAGAGATGTGTTTTAAGCCGATTCTTGAAGGACTCAGCTGCTCGGATTGAGTTGGGAAGGTAATTTAAAGGAACATTTAATTTAAAAGTTCTTAAAAGTGACTTTGTGCTTCTTTGGGATGGCACAATCAAGCGACGTTCACCTGCAGAACGCAAGCTTCTAGAGGCACATAAGTCTGAAGTAACAATTTTAGGTAAATGGGTGCAGAGCCACTGGTAGTTTTGTAGGCAAACATCAATGCCTTGAATTTTATGCGAGCAGCTATTGGAAGCCAGTTCAAATTGATAAACAGAGGTGTGACGTGTATTCTTTTTGGCTCATTAAAAAATTTATCTTGCTGCCGCGTTCTGAATTAATTGTAAAGGTTTGATAGAATTGACTGGAAGACCTGCCAATAGGGCATTGCAATAGTCCAGCCTGGACAGAACAAGAGCCTGAACAAGGAGTTGTGCAGCATGTTCCAAAAGAAAGGGCTTGATCTTCTTGATGTTGAATAAAGCAAATCTGCAGGATTGGACAGTTTTAGCAATGTGGTCTGAGAAAGTCAGCTGATCATCAATCAATATTATAATCATTATTAACACACTGTTTTCCTAATGAATGTTGTTCAGTTGCTTTGACGCAATGTATTTTGTATAAAGTGCTATATAAATAAAGGTGACTTGACTTGACTTGAAAGAGTTGTTACCTGTAGCCGAAGAACTTCTTCTCAATATCATTAAAGCTGGCAGTTATTAAGCCTTTTATTAAGAAACCAAAACTAGATCCCAGTGAACTGGCAAATTATAGGCCTATTTCAAATCTTCCATTTATGTCTAAAATTTTTGAAAAAGTTGTGTCTGCTCAATTGAAAAAAATTATCTGTATGAAGAATTTCAGTCAGGTTTCAGGCTCCTTCATAGCACAGAAACTGCACTGGTTAAAATTACAAATGACCTGCTCCTTGCGTCAGATCAAGGCTGCATCTCATTTCTAGTCTTACTTGATCTTAGTGCTGCGTTCAACACCATAGATCATGACATACTCACAGATAGATTGCAAAACTATACAGGTATTCAGAAAATGTATTTATTACCTGTACGATCTCTACCATTTTGTTTATTTAAATGAGGAGTCATCTCATTTATTACCAGTAAAATATGGAGTGCCACAAGGATCCGTCCTAAGTCCCCTTCTATTTTCAATATACATGTTGCCCCTTGGTAATATTATTAGAAAATACGGGATTAATTTCCACTGTTATGCTGATGATACTCAGCTATATATCTCAACGAGACCAGATTCAACTTCTAAATTATCTAAGCTAACAGAGTGTGTTATAAATTCAGTTTCCTATTAAATTCAGTTAAGACAGAGATATTAATTATTGGACCAAAAAACACTACACTGAATCTTGTAAATTACAGTTTGCAACTAGACGGATATATTGATACTTCCTCTACAGTCAAAAATCTTGGTGTTATTGTCACGGTTCATGAATTTACTCTCTCTCTCTTGTCTAACGTGTTGTTATATGTGTGTCTATGGGTGTGGTCACTGATCAGCGATGATCAGCAGCGCCAGCTGGTTTCAATTGTTTGTCTCCTATATGAGTTCAGTAACTGGTGTTTCATGTTGTCAGATTGTTGTTTCTCCCCGGTGTGCTCCCGTACCTGTTTCCTGTGTTCCTAGTTCCTGCCTGAGTCTTCCTGTGTCATCGTTGTTCCTGGATCTTCACCTAGCACTGGATTACCGTTCACCATCACAAGGACTGCACACTCACCGGGATTCAAGGGATCATCACTGAAGCAAGCACCATCATCCGTTGTCCACTGTTGTTACATCCTGTCTCTGTGTTACGTAACAGTTATATTAGACAGCAACTTCTCTTTTGAAAATCATTTTCCCATACAAAAACTGCATTCTTCCATCTTAGAAACATTGCCAAGCTACGAAACAACATGTTATGTGTTTCTGATGCACAAAAGCTAGTTCATTCATTCATGACCTTTAGACTGGACTATTATAATGCACTTCTAGGTGGTTGTCCTGCACAAAACGCTGGACTTTTGGTAGTTCCTAGGATAGAAAAGTCCACTAAAGGCGGGCGTACGACTTCGCATGCGAGAATTTTTTTTTTCAATCGTGTGGAAATCGCGTATTCTCGTATGGTCGCGGCTCGTATCATTTGCGATGAATTACGAGACGAGCAGAGTGGCTTACGAGCACTTCCCGACTTCCCGATCATTTTTAAACATGTCTAAAAAGTTTGTGAGCTATCGGTTTGAATTTCTGAGATGTGTGCGGTTGAACGAGCTGATTTGTTGATTTTATCTGAAGTTGACAAATCACGAACTAGGAAAACCACAGAAGAATAAAGACGAAGACGGCAGCGCCACAGCGAATGTGGACTATTGACCAGGAGGATAAACTTGCTGAAGTCGGACAGGAACAGCGATCGCTGTATGATGTTTCTAGCAATGTGTACCATGCTTTTAAGTTCTCTCTCTCTCTCTCTCTCTCAAACTCACACACACACGCATATGTAGTTTACGGGGACTCTCAATAGACGTAACGGTATTCTATACTGTATATCCCCATACAATACCTCTATCCATCACGTAAAATGCATGTTTAAAATTTCTATTACAAACTGAATAGTATTTTTTAAAGCCATTTGGTTTACGAGGGCACAGGATACCTATTGTAATACCTATTTCAGATATTTATAAACCACAAGAACACACACACACATGGTGACCAAACGTCCCGGTTTCCTATTGCTGAAAAATAACCTGTACGTGTAGGAAACAGTCACGTCTCGTGTCAATATTTTATATGTATTTATGAGAGGGAGAGCAGTTACATTAGGCGCGTTCGACTTGAAGCAGCGCTGCACAGAATGATCACCTGTATGACATCAAAGTACCATGAGAGCCATTTGAATGCATTGGATATGTGTGCTCTCTTATCTCTCTCGCGGTACTTTAATGTCATACAGTGATCATTCTGTGCATCGCTGCTTCAAGTCGAATGCGTCTATCAACTTCGTGCGATTGCTTCTGGAATTCGCGGGTTGTAAAATCGTGTCGTATATCATCTCGTCCATACGATTTTCAGATAAACTCACTTGTGCCGTGTGTGTGGATATACGATCTTCCGACCATCCGAATTCGCACCGTGTACGCCCGCCTTAAAGGAGGTAGAGCTTTTTCACATGAGGCTCCCAAACTCTGGAATAGCCTTCCTGATAATGTACGGGTTCAGACACACTCTCTCTGTTTAAATCTAGATTAAAAACACATCTCTTTCACCAAGCATTCGAATAATGCATCTCTTAAATTGTGACTGCAGTTATATCTAATCAAATGCTCATTCTTATTCTTTAGCTTAGGTTAAAACCTGTTAACCTGCACCAGAACGCCCTCGTCCTCAAAAGCCCTCAACTCGCACGTGTCAGTGATTATGAATAGATTAAATGAAACAGGACAAATTTTATCTTGACAAACTATGTATCATTATAAAGATCTAAGCCTCAAGCATCGACGACAGATCGCTGTTTTTCAATGGAAAGCTTATAAAGACTGTATTTGCTACATTTGTGTAAGCAGTACACATAAAAAACATGAACATTAGAAACGCTGTACATACCAGATCCGTCCTAATAACGAGTCATAAACACATCCACAGCTGTAAATCCCGGTTTAGTTAGAAAGGTAAGGGTCCACTGAACGACATCTCATGAAGCACGTTTAGTCCAACGAAGCAATAACGTTGTAATATGGATCATAATTCCTTTGTTTACGTTTCATTTCTTCAGCGACAGAATTGTTTGCGTCCGTTATGGAATAACTCACGGTCGGAAACTGTGTCTTGGTAGTAAAAACACAGCATGGTTTTGCAGCACATCAGCACTTCTTTGCATCGTAATTCATTGTAAAAGATGCATTTATAGCAATGGTGCTCAGGATGTTCTGTAATTGAATAACAAAGGTAAATCCTTTTTTATTTTTCTTATTATTATTTTTCATACTCAAATTATTCTTATTGTATTTTTCTAGTGCTCAAATAAATCACTTATATGATGTCTAAGTTTCTGTCTAGTGTTTTATAATTGGAAAAAAACATGCACTGGTATGTTTACTGACTAAATAGTTTGTAGAAGCATTCAATATTATTGGGAAATATATTTTCTTATATTTGGGGGGTGTAGACATGGTCTCATAAAAATATTTGCAGGAGTCTCATTTTTCATTATTTTATTCAGATTTGAAATAGAAACTCATGAGACATGTAGCTTTCAACCCATTACTTTTCTAGATTGCTCCAGGACTCATTTCATGTATTTTTATATCAAATAAAAAATATTTAAGAGTGGTAAAAATAATTCAAGGCACTTCAGTGTCTATAACTTTTATTATTTTTGAGCATTATCAAATCTGGTTGATAAAAAGTGAAGCCCAAAGGGTCTTCTTTCTAAAGACACCACAATTATGTTTGTAACACACTAAAGTAGGAAACTATTACAATTATAAGTTTGGTAGAGCACTTTCATCTGTGAGTCCCATAATGGGGAGTGCTGGCTAACAGGTTAAACTAATTATTTTTACTTTGTTTGAACAGCAGTTATGCTAACAATGTCTCTATTTGTTTCTATGTTTTGCCTAACTAGGATTTTTCCAGTCTGGATCCAGAACACCTGAGAAGAGATGATGCTGACCCTCAGAGGACCCCAGATGATACTAACCCTGAATCAACAACCGAACTAACAAAATATTGCTACAAGTGGGACTGCATCATATAATAATTGCTGTAAATAATGTTCATCATCTGGCTGACTACGTCTTGTATTAATTTTTCTGAAAAATCCTGACATACTTGCACAAACTGACAGTCACCCCTTATAAGCTACTACTAAATATTGTAGAAACATAATTTTCTGTAAAGTTGCTTTGTAATTATTTGTATTGTAAAAAGCGCTATAGAAATAAACTTGAATTTATACACTACTCTACTAGCATTAAAAACATATTTCCTTTTTAAAAACACCACTCCTCTTCCAAGCCTTCAATCCCCATTGTTATATAAAATATCCCCTTCCAATTTCTTTTTATAGTCCTTCATAACACTCTCTTTCCAATTTGTTTCTTGTAAAACAATAACATCTTCGCCTTGGCATTTTTCCTTCACGCTTTTAAATTTCAAATGTCCATCAGTCCCCTTCCATTAAAAGTGACACAACTTAAAGCCATTAAAAAAGGTAAATAAATACCTAAAAACCATTACTCTCCATCTTCTCCCTCCACCCCTCTTAACACTTCATATCTGATTACTTTTCACTTGGTCCCTTGTCATTATCTTTTTCTAGCATTTTCCACATTTGGTTTTACCTTTTAATCTTCTCCTTCTCATTTGTCCTCTACCCACTCAGTCTTTTTCCATGTTGTCCATCCTTGTTTCTTCGTCACTGTCCATTTATTTGTCTCTCTCCACGCTATCCAGACGATTTTTAAAACTGCCCGATATTTCAATTTCTGTCCTCTTGTCCTTCATCAGTTTCCCTTTCCTCCTCACTGTTTCCTTCATGCACCTGTCCGTCCAACTGAAGTTCCATACCTCCTTCCTCTCTTTCCATCCAACATTCACATTTATTTAAAACTTCTTGACACCCCGGGCATCTGACTGCATTGCAATCTCTTGCAAAATTATCCCCTCTCCACGCACTTATAGCACTTAAAATCTGGGCAGTCTTTCAGCAGGTGTCCAGGGCTCATGCACAGCCTACAGGTCTTCACTTGATGGCTGTGCATCACCCTAAAATACTGCTGTTTCCAGCTTTGTGCTATATGGCAACAATGCCACATCTTTGGGGAATCTCACTTTTAGGAACCTTGTTCCGTCTTCTATGTCAGTGCCCGGGTAGCATCTTTTTATCTGTGAAATGGGATTAACTCCCCATCCTTCCAATTTACCTAAAATTTCATTGTCATCAATATAGACGGGCAGGTGCGTGAAGGAAACAACATAGTCTCTGTTTTTGCTAATTTTTTACCTCACAGTTCACTCCCTTTATCATCAGTCCATCAGTCAGTTTGTCACATGTTTCTTGTTTCTCCATTGTTAATTTATATTCCTTTCCATGTCTTAGTGCCAGGATTTTCCCATGTCCAAATTGTTTTGATACAGCCTTGATAATATCCTCTGCTCTCACTTCGATCACATTATCTACATTCACATTCACTGTAGCCTCCTTTAGATATTTTCTTTCAAGAAACTCCCTCATGCCTTGGTTATTTAAATTTCCAGCTGGTAGTCGATTTCCCAGTCCAGTGTCATTTGCTGATCGTGTCTGTCCGCCAAGTCCAGTGGTTATCTATTAATCTGTCCATTTTAAGAGAAAAACAAAAAACAAAACACAGGAACCACCCTCCAGCCAGCTAAAAGCTGTTGTTAGGTGGTTTAAAACTGAAAAACCACACTAAAAACTAAATTAAAGTTCAAAAACATCTCACAAACAAACACAAACAGAAAAATCGAAATGGAGGAGAGCCTTCCTCTCCCAACTGCAGCCAACACTTCCTGTAAGCTCTCTAGCACCGTATGGCCATAAGCGAGGGCTGCTGCAAAGAGAGGGCTTTTTAATGATCATCCACTCTAATCGCCACTGCATTATATAAGTAGGAAAGAAAACCCAAAACCTTAAAGCACCTGGTATTCCCAGGCGTTCTCCCATCCAAGTACTAACAAGGCCCAAATCTGCTAGACTTCCAAGATCAGACGAGATTTTTTTTTTTATTATAAAAAATGTACATTCATTTAATTTGTTTCATACAGTTAAAATCCATGACATTATTATTAATTTTTCCCCCATAGCCAGTTTACACTTTTTTCTTTCTGCTGAAAAAAAAAACAGCTAAAACCAGCCTATGCTGGTCAGGCTGATTTTAGCTGGTCTCCCAGCCTGGTCATAGCTGGTTTATCAGGCTGGTTTTAGGGGGGTTTTGTCCTTGGTATTAGTTGGTTTTAGCTTGTCAGGCTGGTCTTAGCTGGTTTTAGCTGGTCAGGCAGTACTTAGCTGGTTTTAGATGGTCAGCCTGGCTGGTCTTAGCTGGTTTTAGCTGGTCAAGCTGGTATTAGCTGGTTAGACTGGCTGGTCTTAGCTGGTTTAAGATGGTTTTAGCTGGTCAGGCTGGGAGACCACCCAGATAGCAAACTGACATAGAAACAACATAGATGTTTCTCTTAGCACTGACACAATGTTGATTTTCTGCTTGTTTAAAAAAAAATCTCACATACTCAATAATAGATACATTAGTAATAATTTATTAAACACACTTTACATTTAGTCAAAATGTCTTTATTTATACAAAATATACAGTTACAAATATGTTTAGAGCATACAAACCTTCTGTATATAAAGCTTCTATAAGACTAATATCTAAAATTAATTTACACTCAAATACACACAAAGAGGTATAACGTAAATTATAGGCTAATAAAAAATCATCTCAAGTTACAAATTAAAAGAATTTACTTAAGAATTAAACTTATGATATTTTGTACCAAATAAGCCATTGTCCGACAGCTTATCAGAATTACTGGCCTGAGTCTGTATTTCCCCGCTTCTCCCAAAAAGCAGTTCCCTTTTGTATGTTATGGCAAAGTGATTGAATATTTTATAGTTATTATTATTATTATTATTATTATTATTATTATTATTATTAAGTTAAGAAAAATGCTTGTTAAATATAAAGCTAAAACGAACTGAAACTTGTGTCATGGAGTGACTGTGACGGCGACGTAACCAAAAATGAGGAAGATTAGTTCCGCCCGGACCATATATCACAAACACCGCCGCTTCCGGGAATGCTGGCGAACCCAAATCACCGTGTTATTGAGAACAGGTGTCTTGTTGAGCGTGGCGATCACTGATTGGGCAATTTGGTGAAGAGGAGACACATATATAGGGCATCAGAAACACAGGAAGGAGTTGGTGATTCCCAGTAGTTATTGTGGGTGCAACGGAGCAGAGGGGAGAGTTGAAGAGAGAGTGTATGGTGTACTGTGGAGCTTGGGCAAAGAGAGATACACACACAGGGCTGAGTATACGAATATCTTTATTGGAGCATTGTGTTCAGATGCATTGTGTGAGGTGAAGTTAACACACATTGAAGATCTGCTAGGATTGCAGGAAGGAGATCGTGCTGCCAGTTGTGTTGGATGTCGGTTATCTGGAAGAGAAGTGGAAAGATCCAGTGTTAATGAAAGTGTGAGTTGTATCCATTCAGTATTGTCATTGTATACCCACCTGCATGCCCAGAGCAAAGCTCCAGTTGCCCCGGTAAGCCCATCTGTACGCCTTAAGCTAAGTGCCAGCGTATTGCCCTTGTATACTTACCTGTATGCCCAAAATCAAGCTCCAGTTGCCCCTATATACCCATAAGTATGCCTCAAGCTAAGGGCCAGCGTATTGCCCTTGTATACTCACCTGCATGCCCAAAGTCAAGCTCCAGTTGCCTCTATATACCCATCTGTACGCCTCAAGCTAAGAGCCAGTGTATGGCCCTTGTATACTTACCTGTATGCCCAAAGTCAAGCTCCAGTTGCCCTTTGTATACTCTACTGTATGGACCCGAAGGCTGGGTACTAGTGGAGCCCCATCTGGACTGTCAAAATGTGGAGGTGGCCCGAGGACTGGCGGTAGTCTGCCGAGGACGAGTCCCAGTAAAAGTACGCAATGAGAGTCCCTACCCGATTCAGTTGCACCGGCACCAGCGATTGGCCAGAGTGACGATGGTCAGCCCCCATCAGGTGAGAGAGGAACGGGACGTAAGTTTTCGGCAGGTATGCCCCACCGTGGTCGAGGTAGCCCTAACCCAAGTGGACTCGCCACCGAACAAGGCAGAGGAGGGAATGCCTGGCCATCTACGGGGCGAGTCTCTACAGGGAGAAGGATTGGAGGAGGCTCAGGCGCGTAGACTAGAGGGGCTCTTGATGAAATGGTAACATGTGTTCTCGACACACGATGAAGACTATGGCTGCACGAGTGTGGTAAGACACCAAATCCCCACTGGAGGGGCTGGACCCAGCCGTGAGAGGTATCGTCCCATTCCACCCACTCAATACTCAGAGGTACGCACCTTGTTGCAAGGCATGCTCGACAGAGAGATCGTCCAGGAGAGTAGCAGCCCCTGGGCAGCACCCATAGTACTTGTACAAAAAAAGACAGGAGCCTGGAGGTTCTGTGTGAACTACCGTAAGTTGAACCAAGTCACCAAGAAGGATGCCTTTCCTCTGCCAAGGATTGAAGACTCGATAGCCAGCTTAACTCAATCTGCCTGGTATTCCACAATGGATCTGGCAAGCGGTTATTGGCATGTGCGGGTGGAAGAAGCGGACCAGGAAAAGACTGCCTTTACAACCCCATTTGGTTTATTCGAGTGGGACCGGATGCCCTTCGGCCTTTGCAACGCTCCCGCCACGTTCCAGCGACTCATGCAGCGGTGTTTGGGAGGTCAACTGATGGAATCGACGCTGGTCTGCCTTGACGATGTCATAGTCTACTCCCCCGACTTTGAGTCTCACTTACAACATCTTGAGAAGGTATTCCAAGCCATGGAGAACTATGGGTTGAAATTACAACCGGACAAATGCCATCTGTTGAGGAGGGAAGTTAAGTTCCTGGGCCATTGTGTCAGTTCGGCCGGGGTCGCTGTGGACCCAGAGAAGGTGTCGGCCGTGCGAGAGTGGAAGGCTCCGAAGACGGTGAGACAGGTCAGATCTTTCCTGGGCTTTGTGGGGTACTACCGGCGCTTTATTAAGGACTTCTCAAAGATCACGAGGCCACTGAACCATCTGTTGGCAGGAACGGGGCGACCTCGAGGTTGTGGGTCCCCGTCAATTGCATGGGACTCCGAGTGTGAGACGGCCTTCCAACGGCTAAAACAAGAGTTGCTGCAAGCACCGATCTTAGCTTATGCCGATTTCAACCAACCCTTTGTGCTGTACACAGATGCCAGTAATCTGGGCTTGGGGGCAGTGTTGGCCCAACGTCAGGAGGGAGTGGAGCGGGTCATCGCCTACGCTAGCAGGAGCCTCCACCCAGCAGAGAAGAACGACGCTAATTACAGTTCCTTCAAGCTTGAGTTGCTGGCACTAAAGTGGGCATTGAGCGAAAAGTTCAAAGATTACCTGTGGTGTGCGAAGGTACAAGTCGTCACAGACAACAACCCTCTTGTACATCTACAGACGGCCAAATTGGGTGCCGTAGAGCAGTGGTGGGTGGCCCAGCTGGCTAATTATAACTATCAGCTCCAGTATCGGCCGGGTAAAGATCATGTCAATGCGGACGCCCTGTCCCGGCTCCCTGAGGAGCAGGGTCGGAAGGACTCCGTAGAGCAGGTGCCTGACCTGGAAGAGGGGTACATGGTGGGCATCGTGGAAGTGCCAGGAGGCCAACAGGAGGCGATACCGTCAAGCTGGGGTTGGGACCCCGGCCGCTAGAGGGAGCGGCAGCAGAGCGATGACCGGTTAAGAACATTAAGTCGCTGGCTGGAACAAGGCCGGAAGCCGACACCAACGGAAAGACAAGCTCAAGACGGGAAGGACCGTAAGTTGCTGGGGCAGTGGATGAAACTCCGAATACGAGATGGAGTGATGTGTAGGACCATCCAAGATCCAGGGTCGGGGGATGAGAGCTGCCAGATTGTGGTACCCGAAAGCCAGGTGAAAGCCTTGATAACAGCATATCACGACCAGTTGGGACACCAAGGGCAGTAAAGGACTGTGTCTTTGTTACGCAGACATTTCTACTGGCCCGGGCTGGAAACATCTGTGAGTACGTTTATTCGGGCATGCCTCCGCTGCACTTTATTCAAGTCCAGGAGAGAGCCACGAGCACCGATGGTCCCAATAAAAGCCAGGGCTCCCCTTCCTCGTGGTCACTGACTTGTTCACCAAGTACTCCTGGGCTATCCCCACGTTAGACCAAACGGCGAACACTACCACCACCGCATTGTGGAGGGCCGTCTTTCAGCCGTTTGGATGTCCCGAATTCCTGCACTCAGACCAAGGGCCCAACTTTGAGTCTCGGGTCGTAAAAGAACTGTGTAAGTTGTACAGGTGTACAAAGATCCACACCACGTCCTACCACCCCCAAGGAAATGGGGAGTGCGAACGATTCAACCAGACCCTACTGGGCCTATTGGGCACCTTAGACCAGGAACAGCAGGGCGAGTGGATGAGTGCCCTACCGGCTTTGATCCAAGCTTACAATAACAGTGTACATAGTACCACGGGGTATGCCCCAACCTACTTGATGTTCGGCAGGCATGTGCGACTGCCTGTAGACTTGCTGCTGGGGACGCCCACGGTCGAAGAGGAGCTGGGTTTGACAGAGTGGGTGGACCGCCACCATCAACGTCTCCATTATGCTTATGGGCAAGTGTTGACACGGATAACGGTGGCTGCGGAAAAAAGCAAGAGGCTGTACGATCGGACGGCCCGAGAAGCCCCCTTACTCCCGGGAGAGCGAGTTTTGGTACAAGACAACCGACGGCAAGGTAAAGGCAAATTGAGTGACCGATGGGAAACCACTCCTTACGTGATCCAAGGACAGCAGTGGCCAGGGCAACCGGTATACACCATTCGCCCAGAAGGGAAGGCGGGACCAGACCGAGTGGTCCACCATAACATGATCCGGCCCTGCCCAAACTATCCCAAACCTGTGGAAGAGGCTCCAAGGGAGCCGGTGCCGGTAGAGCCATGTATAGGTGGATGGGCCGTGGTCCCAAGGGGCTTTGTGAATGCGCCTGTCCAGGTTGACCCCGTCTCACCACCCCGTCTGTCCCAACGGGTAAACCGAGGACGGCCCCCTGTACGTTATGGCGAGTGGACAGGTGAAGGACGTTCTAGGGACTAGAACGAATTGGCGGGGGAGGATGTCACGGAGTGACTGTGACGGGGCAGAACCAAAAATTGAGGAAGATTAGTTCCGCCCGGACTATATATCGCAAACACCGCCGCTTCCGGGAACGCCGGCGAACCCAAATCGGCGTGTTATTGAGAACAGGTGTCTTGTTGAGCGTGGCGATCACTGATTGGGCAATTTGGTGAAGAGGAGACACATATATAGGGCATCCGAAACACAGGAAGGAGTTGGTGATTCCCAGTAGTTATTGTGGGTGCAACGGACGAGAGGGTAGAGTTGAAGAGAGAGTATATGGTGTACTGTGGAGCTTGGGCAAGAGAGATACACACACAGGGCTGAGTATACGAATATCTTTATTGGAGCATTGTGTTCAGATGCATTGTGTGAGGTGAAGTTAACACACATTGAAGATCTGCTAGGATTGCAGGAAGGAGATCGTGCTGCCAGTTGTGTCGGATGTCGGTTATCTGGAAGAGAAGTGGAAAGATCCAGTGTTAATGAAAGTGTGAGTTGTATCCATTCAGTATTGTCATTGTATACCCACCTGCATGCCCAGAGCAAAGCTCCAGTTGCCCCTGTAACCCCATATGTACGCCTAAAGCTAAGATCCAGCGTATTGCCCTTGTATACTTCCCTGTATGCCCAAAGTCAAGCTCCAGTTGCCCCTATATACCCATCTGTACGCCTCAAGCTAAGAGCCAGCGTATTGCCCTTGTATACTCACCTGTATGCCCAAAGTCAAGCTCCAGTTGCCCCTATATACCCATCTGTACGCCTCAAGCTAAGAGCCAGTGTATTGCCCTTGTATACTTACCTGTATGCCCAAAGTCAAGCTCCAGTTGCCCTTTGTATACTCTTCTGTACGCCTAAAGCTAAGAGCCAGCGAATTGCCCTTTGTATACTATTCTGTACGCCTAAAGCTAAGAGCCAGCGTATTGCCCTTGTATACTTACCTGTATGCCCAAAGTCAAGCTCCAGTTGCCCTTTGTATACTCTTCTGTACGCCTAAAGCTAAGAGCCAGTGTATTGCCCTTTGTATACTCTTCTGTACGCCTAAAGCTAAGAGCCAGCGTATTGCCCTTGTATACTTACCTGTATGCCCAAAGCTAAGAGCCAGCATATTGTCCTTGTACACTTACTTGTATGCCCAGAGTCAAGCTCTAGTTGCCCTTGTATACTCACCTGTACGTCCAAAGTAAAGACCCAGTTGTCCTTCTGCATACTTACTTGTACGCCCCGAGTGAAATACCAGTGCATCGCCCTTGCATACTCACCTGCAAACTCCATCCGTAGGGTTTACCTGGACGAAAATCGAAGCTAAGGATTGTGTATCTTTCCTGCATACTTACCTAAAGGCCAAAAGACTCCAATATATTCACCTGCATACTTACCTGTGGACCTTTTAAGCGGTTCCAACCGCGGACCCAGAATCTCGTGGCGAACGGCGTCAGGTACGCACTCCACTCAATTCATTAGAATTAGTTGCCTTCTTTACTTTGCGTGCAGGGACTGGAAGGGCCCCAACGACGGTTCTCCTGGAGGAGAAACACAAGGGCACTACTGAGAAAAACCCTGTTGAGTCACGTGAGGGAATGGACACAAATTGCCTACAGGCTTACCTGAGAGTCCCCGTGACAGAGTCAGAAGCGACTCAGACCTATACTCTTTGGCCCCGAGAGTGGATTTTAGATTCCCTTTTCCCTTCCCTTGTGGAAGATTTTTATTAGTAAGATTTTAATCAATCAAGAATAATCAATGTGAATCAAGCCATTTTTGTTGCTAGTTGTTTTTCCACTATAATCCTATAGGTAATGGAGAGAAAGTTGCCTACACCCTGGAATTTACAGAACTGATGAGAAACATATGGCCAGAAACGGCCTTTCGTTATACAAAAACAAGTAGGGGCCCTCCTCCCTAGGGAGGGATCAAAATTGCATGCATAAGGAAAAGTTTGACTATTTGGAAACGCCCTGTTTACGGTATATAATGAGATGCAACCTAGCATTTCGACAGAGCTCCTTGCAACAAGCTCTCGACTTTGTTTTGCTTAAAATAAAGTCTTTTCTTCTGAGAGAAAAATCCCTGACTGAGTTTGATCCTTGGGAGAACCGGCAAAATACACCACAGATTTGGCACCCCAGATGGGACTGGAAAGGAGCAGAGTGGACGACTGCTTTTGAGCTGACTGATGAGCAACACACACACAGTGGTGGCCACCATAGAATAAGGTAAGCATTTTTGCTTATATAATTAGTGTGTGTTGTTGACTGGTCAGTTCTGAGTGGTAAGGACACTTAAAATCTGCTCTTCCAAATTTAGAAAAATAATATGATATCTAAATTGAAAAAGGGGTTTTACTCCAGAAGAAATAACTGCATGCACATATTTGGGTTATTAATAGGAAGGCCTTGAAAGGCAATCTCAATTTAAGACAAATATGGTGTAGGCAGAAAGACATGGCATGCTGTGGTCTGTGTTTATTGGATAGCTGGGCCTAGGTAGGACAGTGATAAACGGATAAGCAGATTAAGGAATCGCGAGGAAAAGTCCCACGGATACCGCTTTGAGAATGTATAAGTGAAATTCTCGAAGGACTGAAATAGGTGGGCCCTTAAGGAGCTCTAGGTGAGCTGTGTTTTGTTGTGTGGATGTATTTGTGTCCGGACAAATGAATGGGTGAACAAATAAATTCTGTGTTGGGTGGGTAAAAGTTGCGCACCATTCCTGGACCGTCACTTCAGGGTGGCTGGGTGGAGTTGGACGCAGCTAGTATCCACTTGAGAGGGATGAATGTATTATGAGCCTTGATAATAAAAGGACAATTAATGTGTGATTATCCCTTAGATAAAGGGAAAAAGTATGCAAGAATAAGCACTCTGGCTCAATAAAGAGTGTAGCAAGTGTGACTGGGTTTAGGAAAATAGCATCAATAAAGTTTGAACCAAGATCTATAATAGATTTTTGCATTTAGGATGTCTGTGTGAAAGGGGAGAAAATTTTCTGAGCCCAGTGCAGTGGGAGTGAGAACAAAGGAGGACGTTTCCACAGTAAAGTTGTATTACATGGGTGGAGCAAGAGGTGCTCTCCCCTCCTGGACCATCACTTGGGAGTGATCAGGTTACAGAGACTGGTGTTGAGAAAGGAATGCAGGAGCCCTAAAACAATAAAGTTAACTGAAGGAAGGTTATTTTAGAGAAAAATAAATACAAATGTTCCAAGAAATGGACTAATATAGAGATGGCAGATATGGTGGAATATAGATATAATAATAAATTAATTAAAATAAGATATGCATTTATTATTTAATAACTTATATTAATAGATGAATTTAAAAGATGCACGTGCTTAAAACTTTTTATCTAATATGTGAAGACATCTAAAATTTGTATCTTGTTATCCCTGGGACAGTATGAAAGTTAATCCATTACAGAGTTTCAGAGATTGAGCTTGTGTTAATGTAAAAATAAAAGAAATAACTTGCGCAATGTGGAATGAAAGCAAAATTGGGTGACCAAGTTAATAGACATTTGGATTCAAAAGCTATAGGTATTTTATAATAGGAAGGGAATTAGTTGCTTAAAGAATTAGATTTAATTATTTTATTTACAATAATATGTTGGTTAGGAAACATTAATTCACAAATACTAGATTATTCTGAATCATGTATGCAAATTTAGAAGAAAAATGATGATTGAATTCCTTATTTTACCATATGCATGTCATGCTGTCATAAAAAAAGGTTTATTTTATTTTATTGCAGTATATTTAGATAATAAAGGTAGCTGATTTCGGCATTTTGCAAAGAAGAAAAAATGCTTGCCATTTTCCTGCAATGAAGAACTTGCTTTACTAACAAAGAATAAGAGAACTGCTGTTTTCAACCAGATGATTTTGTTTTTATTAAGGGACCACTGAAAGAAGAGGTTGAAAAGTGAAAATTAGAAAAAGAGCTGATTGCTCAGAAACAATTTGGTCAGAAGTTACATAGGTACATTTGATTAATGCAGTCTCTGAGTGTTAAACTTTCAGATGATTTCTGGAACAGTGCCTTGACAAAAGAAAGCAATGAAATGGAGTCTGTCGAGGAATGGCAAAGCAGCAAACACAGCTGCAGAGAGAAGAAGAGGGAGGGGCTGACGGATGTTCCCCTCCCCTCTTGAAAGAGAAGAACACACTTCAGCAAGGAGAAGACTGAATCAAAGCAGGAAAAGGTGAATCTTTCACTTGAGACTTTTCCTGAGGTTGAAAAGAACATTATGAAATGCAAAACTCTGGCAGAAAGCAACCAGAAGCCAGACTGAGAAGAATCAGAAAAACAACGGAGACCGAACGCCACAACATCAGGTCTTTGAGTGCCATCACAGACTGACGACCCAGTACAACAGCCCAGGCTGATGATCTGACCAAAAGGACTTCCATCCCTTCAGTGCACAGGTGCTGCATATTCAATGAACACATAGAGACTGCTTCAAATGTTAATTATTTTATTTGATTATTTTATTTACTATGTTTTAATCTTGATTATTCACTGGTCTCACAGCACTTCCTTAAATTCTGTGTTTTAACTAACTCTCTCAATCTGCTTTTCAATAGGTTCCAGTCCAGCCTCATGTCTTAAAGAAAAAATAATAACTTTGACAGACAGAAGTGAGTACTTGACTCACCAATCAGATAAACATGGAGCTGGATTTGGCATAGTAAGACTGTTTCATTAAACAACTAGGGGGAAATGCACAACTAAATACTTGACAACAATGCTGAGCGCTTTGGGAAAGAAGAGAATAAATAAATAAATAAAAAAGGGTATCCTGATGAACAATAGGAAAAATTTATATGGTTGAAAAAATAGAAATATTGGTCACTCCATTTTGTTTAAAGGTAATTTTCTAAGGTAAAACTGAATAAAATAATATTGAATAAAAGATTATTCCAAAGATCCAAAATCATGAAATCACATATACTGTCATCACTGGGGATAACCAGATGGAAATGTTGATGGCCATGGATCCAAGATATGCAGAGATCTCCAATCCTCTTCTCAGAGTCTCTCATGAGCAATAACAAAAAAGTATTTGACTAAACTTTAAATTAGACAAACACATGACATTTGAGAAATGATAATTGGCTCTCTCAAATGCCCAATGCCTAGGCCTAATATTCTAAACAAATTAATCTAGGAGATTTTGGAAAAAGGAAGGAAAGAAAGAAAAGAAAAGTTTTTGGCAAAAAAAAAAAAAAAAAAAAAAAGGGGGGGAGTGAAAGTGTGTGAAAAAGTATGAATGATGGTGTTGTATGGCATGAAAGAGAGTGTCTGACGAGACACTGAGGCATTTCAATCAATTTGCCCAGACAATTTGCCCAAACAGCTGTATACAAATTTGAATGTGGGTCCACAGGGCAAACTTATGCCCAGACAAATAATGACCATGGATGAATTTGGTTAAGTTTCCTGGTCAGTACCTAGGTCTTTGTTGTGGCAGAAAGAAAAACAGTGCCACACATGCGCAGCGTATAACATGGGAAGGCAGAGCAAAGCAAGCTTGCTCTGTCTAACCAACATTTAACTTTATTTTCAGCATATCATGATGGAGCTGATTGTGTCAAAAGGATGAAATATTATCTTTCTGACTGTTAAAATAAATGCAGTGGGTTGAGTGTTTTCCAGGTCAAAAGGCCTATGCTACTGAGCAACATAGGCCTAGATAAATTATCCAGTGATATAGTGGAACTCAGTTTACAAAATAAAAAGATAACTAAATAAGCAAATTGTTGAGAATAAAATTGAAAGGAATTAAAAAATAGTAAAGACAGCACAGGAATTGTGAAAACTCAAAAAGGGGCCAAGACAGCCCTCAACCCACATTACATTTCCACAGGTCACACCAAGAAGGACGACTGGCAAGATGAACAAATTAGCATGCTTGATAACACTAACAAAAAATTCTTAAGTTTTCCATTTACAGGTGACAGCAGTTCTAGTAAGACCAAGGAACGCTTCGCCCCATCAAAGAGAACCAGTGAGGGTGCAGAAATGATCTCGAGAGCCTTGCATGAATCAGAAAAACGGTTACAGAGTGACACCTGAGTTCACATCTCTAACCTAAAAATACGCCAACCAGCTTCAACAACTCCACACAGCATGAAGTGAGGGATGAAGGGCGTGCTAGTAACGACCCACCCTTGCCAACGAGGGAAAGACCATTGCAACGACTCGCAAAGAGTCTCCCTGGTGAAGATGGAATGAGAGAGTGATGGGACTGCTACTGAGATCAAAATACTGGAGAGCAGATATGAGCCAACAAATAGAAAATAAAAAATGGAAAGAATCTTAAGTAATGGTAGAAGAAGAATTGGAAGGTTATGAGAAGGTAAATATGGATGTAGGAAGATTTGAAGGGAAAATAGAGCAATTGGATGCAACAAATAGAATGAAAAGACCAAAATAGAAAAACTCAAGATTTGTGAATTGAAGAAGGAAAAGTATGTGTTATGTTTGGGGAAAATGCTGTATTTATAGAAGGGAGCATTTAATGAAGAACTGATCAAATTGAAAAGGCTAAGAATGGTGATAAAGAAAATGTTGGAAAAGATAATAAAAAGTAAGACTGGTTTGATTTACAGTTAGGAGCATGGGGAGCATAGATTATAACTAGGGAAAGTTTTTAGGAATGGCATTAATGACAGGATATTTACTATTTTACTGTATACTTCCTAGATTGAGGTCACTAGTCAAAGCCACAGTTAAGCAAATTAAATTCAAAGATATCAAGATAATGGGAAATTGATACATAAGGTATCTAAGCTGAAGATCAACTCTTATAATCTTGTGATATTCAATGTGTGATGTGATTTGTATTTGTATGTGTATGTATTTTTATGCCTTTTATACAAAACTGTGAGAACCAGGCAAATGCTGAACCAATTGCACATTCATGCTTTTAACAATGTTTACTATTAAAGAGGGGTTAGGGAGACTGGATCTTTTACTCACTCCATGTCAAAGTAGGAGAGAGATGTTTGGTCCAGTAATCCCTCAGAGTGGAATTTCATAATCTAGTCACTGGGGATAATACAATGTGACTTATTTAGTCACTAGGTAGTGTAAATAATATGACTGGATTATGGAGTAGCACTCTGGATAAGAATAATCAAATGTGAGACTTATTAAGTCTCAAAGGGGAAAATATGTGGAAGATTTTTATTAGTAAGATTTTAATCAATCAAGAATAATCAATGTGAATCAAGCCATTTTTGTTGCTAGTTGTTTTTCCACTATAATCCTATAGGTAATGGAGAGAAAGTTGCCTACACCCTGGAATTTACAGAACTGATGAGAAACATATGGCAAGAAACGGCCTTTCGTTATACAAAAACAAGTAGGGGCCCTCCTCCCTAGGGAGGGATCAAAATTGCATG
The DNA here is from genome assembly GCF_003368295.1 of Carassius auratus. Classification (NCBI taxonomy): domain Eukaryota; kingdom Metazoa; phylum Chordata; class Actinopteri; order Cypriniformes; family Cyprinidae; genus Carassius; species Carassius auratus. Next base: position 23,372,758 of record NC_039267.1, read on the forward strand.
CATAAGGAAAAGTTTGACTATTTGGAAACGCCCTGTTTACGGTATATAATGAGATGCAACCTAGCATTTCGACAGAGCTCCTTGCAACAAGCTCTCAACTTTGTTTTGCTTAAAATAAAGTCTTTTCTTCTGAGAGAAAAATCCCTGACTGAGTTTGATCCTTGGGAGAACCGGCAAAATACACCACACCCTTCACACCTTTTAGATAATTTAAATAAAGTTTGTTTTAATCATACTCACTCTCTCGTGTGTCTGGTCATTGGGGTTTTCTTGGGACCTCCTCGATGTGGAAACTAGGGAGGGGCGAGACTCACAACATCTGTGGTCCGCTCCGACCTGTGACACTTGTATTCGAAATTTGAATAAGCTTTAAATTACTGTGTAACAAAATAAAACGAATCAAAAACAAAACCTCTTTCATTATAATCATAATCATTCTGGCCCGAAGCCCGGTCCGAGGCACGTAAAAAAGTCGGGGTGAAATGCAGGGCTCTAGACCAGCCTATAAGTTTAACTTTTAAAAATGTTGTCATCCTAACAACAAACAGCTTTACTCATTCTTGTACACAAAGTCTTATACTGTCTATCAGCTATGACTGTTTTAGTCTTTCAAAGGACAAAATGGGTGAAAAAACAGTAATAAAAATTAGATATAAAATGCAGGCCAGGAGCGAGGCCCTTTAGAGGCACAGATCGAACAGCGGTCGCACACTTGGCACAGCTCTTGCGACGGTATACTGAGTGAGAGAGCGGCATGGCTTATCGGACACAGCAACAGTAACTATGGAGGTACATAAATCATGCAAATGATCTATATTAGATTCAAAATGACAATTTTCACTTAAAGATGATAAGTTTGCATCCCGGAATATTCGGTTGTGTATGTCCCTTTGCTGTATTTGCATACAGTACATTTGTGGTATCTAAAATTATTTTAGCAAAAGTGAGCACCTGACAGTAGAATTTGTAGAGGATATTTCAATTATTTTATATATCATCAAGAAAATGTTTTAGGAGTTGCAATCTTGTATTTCTCTCACAACCTTGTATTTCTCTCTCTCTCTCTCTCTCAGTCTCACAAAAACAACAAAACAGTTACACCTTCTCAAAATATTTATTGTATAAATCCTATTCTACTAATTACAAATTAAAAACTTCAGTTTTTATACCAGCTGTTATACCAGATTTATGCAGGGATATATTTCATTTTTATCCAGAATCATCTGTAATATTATATTTTATTTTTATTTATTGTAATTTAAATTGTTCCCACATTTTTACAGACTTTCTTAAAATGTAACTGTGGTATTTGTGGATTTGATCATGGACAGGCAAAACCCATCATCACTATGACCATATCCTTCTTAAAAAAGAAAAGAAAAAAAATATAAAAGTTTGTAAAGAAATATCCATAAAAGTGACCTATATACCTTTAATTTAGCCTAGAATATTGAATATGAAATAGTAGCACTCATTAAAAACTATTTTGCCACTGTACATATCTTGCCAAAACCATATTTCTACAGTGAAAAGTAATTTCAGAGTAATGTTGTGTCGACTGATAAATAATGACATGATCATGTCCTTATTCTGTGTCAAATAAAATGGGTCAAGGGCCACATGCTGCGTTCATCACTGGATAGAGTGCAAGAATGCATGTGTGGTCTCACATATCAGTTCTCATTCTTAGAGTCGTGGTCAGAATCATTGGCACCCTTAGCAAATATGATCAAAGAAGCCTGTAAACATTAACCTGTATTGTTTACATTTTTATATTTTATTAAAAAAATAATAAATAATAATAATAATATATAATTATTAATAATAATAATCACAAAAATAAAACTTTTCAATAAATAACATTAACATTATCTGTCTCGCCTCGGTGTTCATCTTCAGTTCTCTCTTCACAGCAGTTCAGTCAGTGTACTGTTTGAGTAAATTAATTACTCCGGGATATTGGTTTGTTTGAACTCAGAGGGAGTGTCAGCCACATAAAAAAAAAAAAGCTTAAGTCATTTGTGGATTAATGCTTATTGGAGACGTGAACCGTTTAAAACGATACAGTTCGATTTGGTGAACTGGTTCAAAAAGATCCGGTTACATCGAATGATTTGTTCACGAACCGGATATCCAGACTTTGATTTGAACTCTCTCTCACAACAGACACGGAAGAGAAGACAATGCTGAATAAAGTCATAATTTTTGCTATTTTTGGACCAAAATGTATTTTCGATGCTTCAAAATATTCTAACTCACCCTCTGATGTCACATGGACTACTTTGATGATGTTTTTCTTATCTTTCTGGACATGGACAGTAGACCGTACACACAGCTTCAATGGAGGGACTGAGAGCTCTCAGACCAAATCTAAAATATCTTGAACTGTGTTCTGAAGATAAACGGAGGTCTCACAGGTTTGGAACGATATGAAGGGTGAGTTATTAATAACATAATTATGATTTTTGGGTGAACTATCGCTTTAATCAGATTTGGCGCTTTGAAGCATTTGAATTCTTTTAACGGTCCTGCAGGGGGCGCTGTGAGTTTGTACAGTGCTCCCAGGAACATTGTGTCCATGATGTTTTATATTTTTACAGTTTATTTAGTTGTAGTGGTGGAAATTATGATTCTTTCAAGAGATTCATTCATTTTCAGTTCGTTCACCAAAATGATTCATTCATAATCGTTCACTGATTCGTTCAGTGATCATTTCTTCGCATTACACAAAATATGCCATTAGGTGACAAAAAAGAGTGTATTATGTCTTATGTCTTATTTGTTATGTCTTTAGTCAACAAACATATTCACTTGTGACAAAAACTGATTTGGCTTTATTAAAATGTGTGCATAATCGCATTCAGTATATAAAGTCTAATGAACTTGTTCAGATGAACAAAGCACAAGGTTTTCCTGCATAATTAGCATTTTAATTGTTTGGTCAGACAGTTTGTATATTATATATTCACATTCATAAATCAGGGATTAAACGTCTAGTTATGTTCTGTATGCTAAATATGAAAACAAGCATATGTGAAACAGTACCTATAACTGCGCTTTGCATTTTTAGAGCTTGACATGCTAAATTGCCAACTGACCCGGTTTACTCATTCATTTCGCTCTCGAACGAGATAATGTGTACCAGTTCATTTCATTCATGAACAACATGTGTACCAGTTCAGTCATTTCATTCATGAACGAGATTTACTAAACCATTCAACTCGTTCACAAACGACATGGGTATCAGATCAGTCATTTCATTCACAAACGACATCATTTCATTCAACTCGTTCGCGAATGACGTGTACCAGTTCAGTCATTTCATTCACGAATGATAAGATTCTCTAGATCTCGTTCAGACTCATATGAAACTGTTCAGTGAAGGGCGTATTCGCTCACTACATTCAACAAACCACATGCTCCGTTACATCTCATACTCGAAGGCTATTGGCTCGAGGTTGAGTAATGCTTTGACAGGATGAAACATTCATAGTAAAAGAAATGGACACCCCGACCCCACTGTATCATATACAGTGGAAACATTTCACAGATACCCAGTTCACCGAGCTGCGCATGCGCTGCTTATAGCACCGCGCTGCTGCGGAGGGAGGAATTTCAGTGAACAAGAAATATGAGTCAGTGGATTATGTGAACGAGAACGATTCGTTCACCTAAAAGATTTGTTTTAAAAGAACGATTCGTTCATGAACGACACATCACTATTTAGTTGCTTAAGGCAGGGGTGTCTAAACTGTCCACTGTCCAGCAGAGTTTAGCTCCAAATCGAATGAAACACAACTGAACTAGCTAATCAAGGTCTGGTTGAGGCCAATTGGAGCTAAACTCTGCAGGACACCGGCCCACCAGGACTGAGTTTGGACACGCCTGGTTAAAGGCCATTTGTGTGATTTCAATCATTATGCAGTAACCAGCATCACCTTGAATCTTGTTTCATATTTATCAAGGGTGCCAGTTATTCTGACCAAAACTGTATATACAAATGTGCAAAATTTGTTCATGAGTTCACATTTTTGATTCGTGTGTGTTTTGCCCCACATTAACTACAGCAGCTCAGTCCAAACTGTGAGCATATGGTTTCTTTATTTTGTGATTTGTAGAATAGGATGTGTGCACTTCAGAATTTGAAATGGTGTTACTGTTGTGTTGTGTTTATGAGAAAGAACGTGTAAATAAAGCATTTGCAACTCCTAAAAAAAACTTTTGTGACTTCAGTTTACTGATATGCATGTGCTACTATTTTTAAACCTGCAGATTCCACTGTCCCAGGTGATCAGTTTTCCTATAATAATACCTTCACAGAACATGGTAGTAGTCAGCTATCTGTGCAAAAGCAGAGAGGTCAGTGTGATGTACTTTAGGTACAGCTGTTCAGACCAACATCTGATGTTCTGATGTCTTCAAGTGGGATCCTAGAAAACCTGCAATAAATATAGTACAGTTCAAAATCAATTATACATAATCAATATAGCATAGCTGCCCATTCCTGTTCCTGGAGATCTTCCTTTCCTGCAGAATTCAGATCTAACCCTGATCTGGCTGTAATTGTCAACTGCTCCTGAGGAGCTGAAATTTGCAGAAAGGTAGAACTCCAGAAACCGGACCCCTGTATTATAAATTAACACATATGGTATTATTAAGTATCATTCCAAGTTTAATTTTACTTAGATTGATACTTAATAATAATCTGAAGTCATCGTGAGTGTTAGCATCTTCTGAAGTCATCGTGAGCCTTAGCATCTTCTGAAGGCTGGATCAAACCTGGGACTGGCGTAATGTCTAGTAACTTTGAGATGGGCATCCCAAGATAGAAACAGGAAACCAAAAGGAGAAAGATTATCATAGCTCCTATTCGTATTATTTCATACAAAAGATGATTTATTTCATCACATATAACTGTAGTCCACAGTTATGAGATGTGTTATGTGTGAATTATGTTAAAATGTAATTGATCTCTGTGATCTAAGCTGAATTTTCTGAATAGCGGTTTTATGTGTGAATATAGCAAAATTTAACTTATTTCTATTTTAAATAGACCCAAAACTTTTGAATGGTAGTGTACACTAAAAGTTTATGTGGCAAAGTGGTGTTTGGTTCACCAAGGTCTGCAGCGGCCAGCTGGACAGATATTTGGGAGACGAGCACTGAGTATAATCTCATCCCTGTCAACATACATGCACTACCCCCACCCACAAGTCTCGGGTTGGACGGAATTGTGGGTGGGGGTAGTGCATGAGCAGTTCTCTCTCCACCTTCAATACAACGACTTAGGTGCCCTTGAGCAAGGCATCGAACCCCCAACCGCTCCCCGGGCGCCGCTGCATAAATGGCTGCCCACTGCTCCGGGTGTGTGCTCACAGTGTGTGTGTGTGTGTGTGTTCACTGCTCTGTGTGTGTGCATTTCAGATGGGTTAAATGCAGAGCACAAATTCTGAGTATGGGTCACCATACTTGGCTGAATGTCACTTCACTTTCCACTTTCCATACAATTGTGTCTATAAATAATTACAATTCTCTAAAATTGGTTCCAAATATTTCACATTTCCCCAAATTTCATCTTCATTTAAGTCATCAAATCTTTCTTTCAAGTAGTTCAAAGCTACTGGTTTAGTAAAAGCAATAGACCTAAAAATACAATACACATTCCTTACTTTGCGTAAATTAAAATGAACGTCTTCCCCATTTAAACGTCTTCAAAAATACATCTGGCAATTCATTCTCATCCCGACTCTAATAGTTTTCAATTCTTTCAATCTAGTCCTATGGTATCACTCTCTTTAAATCCTCATATTGTCTTTCTAACTTCCTTCTCCACACCCTTTTGCCCCCCTCTCTCAATGCATCCACAACTGCCTGTAAAGTCAAGTCAATTAACCTTTATTTATATAGCGCTTTAAACAAAATACATTGTGTCAAAGCAACTGAACAACATTCATTAAGAGAACAGTGTGTCAATAATGCAAAATGATAGTTAAAGGCAGTTCATCATTAAATTCAGTGATGTCATCTCTGTTCAGTTAAATAATGTCTGTGCATTTATTTGCAATCAAGTCAACGATATCGCTGTAGATGAAGTGACCCCAGCTAAGCAAGCCAGAGGCGACAGCGGCAAGGAACCGAAACTCCATCGGTGACAGAATGGAGAAAAAAACCTTGGGAGAAACCAGGCTCAGTTGGGGTCAGTTCTACTCTGACCAGACGAAACCAGTAGTTCAATTCAAGGCTGCAGCAAAGTCAGATTGTGCAGAAGAATCATCTGTTTCCTGTGGTCTTGTCCTGGTGGTCTTCTGAGACGAGGTCTTTACAGGGGATCTGTATCTGGGGCTCTAGTTGTCCTGGTCTCCGCTGTCTTTCAGGGCAATAGAGGTCCTTTCTAGGTGCTGATCCACCATCTGGTCTGGATACGTACTGGATCCGGGTGACTGCAGTGACCCTCTGGTCTGGATACAGACTGGATCTGGTGGCTACGGTGACCTCGGAATAAGAGAGAAACAGACTAATATTAGCGTAGATGCCATTCTTCTAATGATGTAGCAAGTACATAGGGTTCTATGGGAAGTGTTATCGGTTCCGGTTTACCTAATTAATGCAGCTTAAAAATCCTTTAATGGATTTGGATATTAAAAGCATATTAGTATGTTATGTGTAAGCCAGAGATGGGTCTTTAATCTAGATTTAAACTGCAAGAGTGTGTCTGCCTCCCGAACAATGTTAGGTAGGTTATTCCAGAGTTTAGGCGCCAAATAGGAAAAGGATCTGCCGCCCGCAGTTGATTTTGATATTCTAGATATTATCAAATTGCCTGAGTTTTGAGAACGTAGCGGACGTAGAGGATTATAATGTAAAAGGAGCTCATTCAAATACTGAGGTGGTAAACCATTCAGGGCTTTATATGTAATAAGAAATATTTTAAAATCTATACAATGTTTGATAGGGAGCCAGTGCAGTGTTGACAGGACCAGGCTAATATACTCATACTTCCTGGTTCTAGTAAGAACTCTTGCTGCTGCATTTTGGACTAGCTGTAGTTTGTTTACTAAGTGTGCAGAACAACCATCCAATAAAGCATTACAATAATCTAACCTTGAGGTCATAAATGCATGGATTGACATTTCTGCATTTGACATTGAGAGCATAGGGCGTAATCTAGATATATTTTTGAGATGGAAAAATGCAGTTTTACAAATGCTAGAAACTTTTCTAAGGATTTCTAAAGAAATATTGCGATCAAATACCACACTTAGGTTCCTTACTGATTACGAAGAATGATGCAACCATCAAGTCTTAGACAGTGTTCTAGGTTATTACAAGCAGAGTTTTTACGTCATATAATTAACACCTCTGTTTTTTCAGAATTTCGCAGTAAGAAATTACTTGTCATCCAGTTTTTTATATCGACTATGCATTTAAATATAAAGCTGAGTATCATCAGCATAACAGTGAAAGGTAACACCATGTTTCCTGATGATATCTCCCAAGGGTAACATATAAAGCGTGAAGAGTAGCGGACCTAGTACTGAGCCTTGAGGTACTCCATACTGCACTTGTGAGCGATATGATACATCTTTATTCACTGCTACGAACTGATGGCGGTCATATAAGTACAATTTAAACCATGCTAATGCACTTCCATTAATGCCAACAAAGTGTTCAAGTTTATGCAAAAGAATGTTGTGGTCAATTGTGTCAAACGCAGCACTAAGATCCAATAAAACTAATAGAGAGATACACCCACGATCAGATGATAAGAGCAGATCCTTTGTAACTCTAAGGAGAGCAGTCTCAGTACTATGAGGTCTAAATCCTGACTGGAAATCCTCACATATACCATTTTTCTCTAAGAAGGAATATAATTGTGAGGATACCACCTGTTCTAGTATCTTAGACAGAAAAGGGAGATTCGAGATTGGTCTATAATTAACGTTTTTTTTTAATGAAAGGCTTAATAACAGCCAGTTTGAAGGTTTTGGGGACATATCCTAAGGACTGAGGAATTAATAATTGTCAGAAGAGGATCTTTGACTTCTGGAAGCACCTATTTTAGGAGCTTAGATGGTATAGGGTCTAACATGTTGTTGGTTTAGATGATTTAACAAGTTTATACAATTCTTCCTCTCCTATAGTAGATAATGAATGGAACTGTTCCTCAGGGGGTCTATAGTGCACTGTCTGATGCGGTACTGTAGCTGACGGCTGAATGGTTGCAATTTCATCTCTAATAGTAATGATTTTAGAAGTAAAGTTGTTCATAAAGTCATTACTGCTGTGGTGTTGGGAAATGTCAACACTTGTTGAGGCTTTATTTTTTGTTAATTTAGCCACTGTATTGAATAAATACCTGGGGTTATGTTTGTTTTCTTCTGAAAGAGAAGAAAAGTAAACGGATCTAGCAGTTTTTAATGCTTTTCTGTAGGATAGTTTACTTTCCCGCCAAGCATTACGAAATACCTCTAGTTTTGTTTTCCTCCAACTGCGCTCCATTTTTCGGGCTGCTCTCTTTAGGGTGTGATTATGATCATTATACCATGGTGTCAAGCTGTTTTCCTTAACCTTCCTTAAGCGTAAAGGAACAACTGTATTTAAAGTGCTAGAAAAGAGATAGTCCATAGTTTCTGCTACAGTTGTTCTGAAGTTTTGGATATGCTAAGGTTGCTTCCGGCTTCGCTCCCGTTCGGACGTTCTAGCTTACTGCTCTGCGCTTTGCTTCTTATTTCTGTACTTTTCTCTGATTTTTCTAAGATTTTTAATTCAGCAGATCAGCACAGTGCTCAAACAACAGATTTTTGGCACAAACGTTAAAACTAAAAACATTGGGACTGGAATAATACTACAAAAGAAGACTTTGTCTCCCACTGCTAACAGCTTACATTCCTGTGACGGGATAACAACTGCCTACATTCAAACAGAAGAGAGAAAATGTCTCATGTTGGATCTACTTGTTGCATGAACTGCTGCAAACGTCTACAAAGGATTGTGATTCTTGAAACAAAGTTACTTTCTGGACTTCAAAAACAGATGGAACACTTAGCAGACCGTCATCATGGACCCCCTCAGCACACAGCCGGTGAGTCCCATGAATCTGCTGAAAAGTGTAGAGGAACAAGCCGAAACTGATCGCCACACTAATCGATCGCACAAACAGGGAGCGAGACCCAAAGGAACAGGAAATATCAGATTGTCACGAGTTTCTCGTATTGCTGCCATCGCTTCCTCTACCCCAGATTCGACTATGACAAGGATTGTAAATACTGGTATTCTACCACCCCCTATACATCTGGAGAACCGATTTGAAGCATTAATAAATGTGGGTGAGGAATCCCCAAATGTATTTAAACATGGATCTGATCAGCCAGCAGCTAACACCGCTACTAACAGACGCTCGAGGTCGAGCAGACAGCAGCATTCAGCTCAGAGCGTAGCCGAGCCAAGGACTCTGATAGTGGGTGACTCTGTTATCAGAAACATCCGTAGCAGGACTACAACAACATGCTGCCTTCCTCAAGCAACGGTCTCTGATGTGAACAAGGAACTTCAGAACATTCTGATGAAGCACAAGACTGCAAATCGAATCATCATCCATGTGGGGAAGGATGATATTCGGAAAGAGCAGCCAGAACTCCTTAAGAAGGACTTCATTGAACTCTCTGAAACACTTCAAAGACGCAAAGTTCAGTCGTTCATCAGTGGACCACTCCCAGCAAGGGGAACAAATATGTTTTCACGGTTGCTTGGGCTGAACACATGGCTACAAAGATCTTGTAATATAAAAGGAGTAAATTTCATCGACAACTTCAATCTTTTCTGGGGCCATAGACAATTGTTTAAACCGGATGGCCTCCACCCAAACAAACTTGGTGCAAGAGTGTTTAAGGACAATATCTACTTCTCCCTTCGTCATCCTTCAGCAGAGTGTGTCAATCCATTCAGCACACACACCGGGTCCGAGTCATCATGTGGTGGACATATCAATCAATCAATCAATCACCTTTATTTATATAGTGCTTTAAACAAAATACATTGCGCCAAAGCACTGAACAACATTCATTTGGAAAACAGTGTGTCAATAATGCAAAATGATAGTTAAAGGCAGTTCATCATTGAATTCATTGATGTCATCTCTGTTCAGTTAAAATAGTGTCTGTTTTAATTTGCAATCAAGTCAACGATATCGCTGTAGATGAAGTGACCCCAACTAAGCAAGCCAGAGGCGACAGCGGCAAGGAACCGAAACTCCATCGGTGACAGAATGGAGAAAAAAAACCTTGGGAGAAACCAGGCTCAGTTGGGGGGCCAGTTCTCCTCTGACCAGACGAAACCAGTAGTTCAATTCCAGGCTGCAGCAAAGTCAGATTGTGCAGAAGAATCATCTGTTTCCTGTGATCTTGTCCTGGTGCTCCTCTGAGACAAGGTCTTTACAGGGGATCTGTATCTGGGGCTCTAGTTGTCCTGGTCTCCGCTGTCTTTCAGGGCAGTAGAGGTCCTTTCTAGGTGCTGATCCACCATCTGGTCTGGATACGTACTGGATCCGGGTGACTGCAGTGACCCTCTGATCTGGACACAGACTGGATCTGGTGGCCACGGTGACCTCGGAACAAGAGAGAAACAGACAAGGACCCACAAGGACACTGATAACACCATGCAGCCAAAACAATCACTGCTGATAGACACTATCCCGGAGCTCCCCACAGACTGACTGTGATGTATCAAAACAGCTACAAGATTCACCACCCAATGACGACTTTCTGGAAAACAGCCAGGGAAGCCAGGACAACACATCACAGCCACTGGAAACACCAGAGACACAGCCCATCTCACCAGACACATTATCCCTCTCTCCAGCATCTCCACTTCTGTGCTTCTCACAGAAAATGGAGGAATTGGTTTATGTCGGGACTAAACTCTCCCACTCATTCGCTGCTAGCCCTCAGATATCAACAAAAAAACGGCGGGCCCCCCAACCACCAAAGCCTGTGGGCCCGGTTCCTATGAGAGCTCTCCGACCGCTGCCACAACGCCACGGCCCAAACCCTCTATCTGTTGAAAGTGAACCAAAAACAACTGATAGCAGCTCTCAGTGATATGTGTCGGGTCCCCGCTATAATAGCAGCAACATTCACAAATGCTTACAGAACAAGCGGGAACCCAGTGTGCCTGTAGCTTTCTCTATTTCAGTTTTATCATGTGATAGAAAGTCTAAGGCCTTCTCAAGCCGAAGGGCAAACTCATCAAATCTGCTGCCTAATATCAGTGCTGGTATTGCTAGATCTCAGTGCTGCGTTTGACACTGTCGACCATAACATACTACTAGAGAGACTGGAAAACTGGGTCGGGCTTTCTGAGATGGTACTCAAATGGTTCAGATCATACTTAGAAGGGAGAGGCTATTATGTGAGTATAGGAGAGCATAAGTCTAAGTGGACGTTCATGACATGCGGAGTCCCACAAGGCTCAATTCTTGCACCGCTCTTGTTTACCCTGTATATGCTTCCACGAAGTCAAATAATGAGAAAGAACCAAATTGCCTACCACAGCTATGCTGATGATACCCAGATTTACCTAGCCTTATCTCCAAATGACTACAGCCCCATTGACTCCCTCTGCCAATGCATTCATGAAATTAATAGTTGGATGTGCCAGAACTATCTTCAATTAAATAAGGAAAAATCTGAAGTCATTGCATTTGGAAACAAAGATGAAGTGTTCAAGGTGTAAAAAAAAGGTGAATGCATACCTTGACTCTAGGGGCCAAACAACTAAAAATCAAGTCAGGAATCTTGGTGTGATTCTGGAGACAGACCTTAGTTTCAGTAGTCATGTCAAAGCAGTAACTAAATCAGCATACTATCATCTAAAAACATTGCAAGAATTAGATGTTTTGTTTCCAGTCAAGACTTGGAGAAACTTGTTCATGCCTTTATCACCAGCAGGGTGGACTATTGTAATGGGCTCCTCACTGGCCTTCCCAAAAAGACCATTAGACAGCTGCAGATCATCCAGAACACTGCTGCCAGGATTCTGACTAGAACCAGAAAAGCTGAGCATATCACACCAATCCTCAGGTCCTTACACTGGCTTCCAGTTACATTTAGGATTGATTTTAAAGTACTTTTACTCGTTTATAAGTCACTAAATGACCTAGGACCAAAATATATTGCAGATATGTTCACTGAATATAAACCTAACAGAGCACTCAGATCACTAGGATCAAGTCAGTTAGAAATACCAAGGGTTCACACAAAACAAGGGGAGTTCGCCTTTAGTTACTATGCTGCCCGCAGTTGGAATCAGCTTCCAGAAGAGATCAGATGTGCTAAAACACTAGTCACATTTAAATCTAGATTCAAAACGCATCTTTTTGGCTGTGCATTAATTGAATGAGCACTGTGCAATGTCCGAACTGATTGCACTATATTTTCAAGGTTTTATTTTATTTTATTTTATTATTACTTTTATGTAAAATCATTTTCTAACTGTTTTTAAATGTTTTAATCATTTTAAAAGTTTTAAAATTGCTTGTTTTATTTTTTGTTATAATTTTTCTTCATGATTATTTTACTTTCTTTTATGTAAATCACTTTGAATTACCATAGTGTACGAAATGTGCTATATAAATAAACTTGCCTTGCCTTGCCTTAAGGAATTTGGATACATCAGGAAGATAACTTAAAAATCCATCTTTTGTAGTAGAAGTGATGGTTCTTCCATACTTGTAACAAGAAGTAGAATTTACAAGTTTGGCTATGTGAAGTTTGCACAAAACTAAATAATGATCTGAGATATCATCACTTGGCTGCATAATTTCAACACAATCAACATCAATTCATGTGACAGTATTAAATCTAGAGCATGATTTCGACAATGAGTAGGTCCTAAACATGTTGTCTAACCCCAATCAGGGATGTAGTGGAGGCTAAACGCACGTAAACGCCGTTTACGCACCTCCAAAATTCTGAAATAGCGTTTGCCCACCTCCAAAGTGCGCTTATCCACCTCTAAATTGAGTTTATCTTGATAGCCTACAGTTCCTATGACATTTCATGTCGTTTTAGTTTCATATTGTTGATTATTAGTTTCATAGGTTGTTTGTTGTTAAAGATGAAGTCTTTCATATTGCGCTGCAACTTGTCAGTGTTGACCAATTGCTTGCGGTGTTGCCAGTAGTAGTGGGAAGTTCGAATCATTTTACTGACTCGGATCTTTGAGTCTCGTTCAGCAAAATGAACTAATCATTTCTCTTCCCATCTCTTTGGGACTGACATGAGGAATAAAAGACTAGGTCCTCACCTGTTGATTCAGAACCCATATGTTGTGTAATCCACGTGTGCAGTCAACACAAAATGAACAAATCACTCTCTGAGACAACTCGGTAGTCCTGAGTCATATTAAAGATTCGTTCAAAATGAACGACACGCAACAGACTGCATCAAGATTCAAAAATGGATATCAGGCAATTAATAATAATAATAATAATAATAATAATAACGTTCGTTATTTTGAATAGAAATCATCACTCATACAGCAGCCATTCATCTCATCTCCGTGTTCGTATACATACAATATCCACGATCCGCCAGGGCTATAGTCCAATGGTACGCACATTTGAAGAGATAATAATTTTATGACATGTTTGTAAAATATTTCGTAATACATAATAAAATTTCTTTTCATTTTACACTGATTTATGCGATCTGAAGAGTTAAAACAGCTAACAGAGCTAGCGATTACTCTCCTCTTATTAATTCGCATCAGCTATGACATCACTGCAATATCATTAGTTTGTAAAGCTGTCAATCATCTCACGTGAACCATGTGACCAAAAGGATGTCCTTCAGCAATGAAGCTGTCTGTGTCATTGCAGTCTGTGTCATTGATAAAATATATGAAAGACAAAAGTAAAAAAAATATTTGATTCCAGCTTGTTAAAATGTGAATATGTTCTAGTGTCTTCTCTCCTCTGTGACAGTCAACTGAATATCTTTGAGTTGTGGACAAAACGCGACATTTGAGTACCATTCCTGGGCATTTTGGGAAACACTGATCCACATTTTTCTGACATATTATAGACCAAACAACTAACCGATTAATTGAGAAAATATTCAACAGATTAATCGACTATGAAAATAATCCCAAATCCCTAATCATTACGTACAAGTGCATTGCATTGGAACCCCTGGATATAAGCCTCCCTCTCTATTCCTCTTTACAAAAAAAATGTTCTCTCTGTTTTGTCATTTAGTAAACTTTATAGATTTCAACCTTATTATTCCTTCTTGAGTCTCTTTAACAATAACTTAGATTAATGTATGAATTTAATAGTGATTGTGTGCCCTATATAAGGAAACAACCAGTGATACCCTTGGTAGTAATATCAAATGATAGCCTATAGCGATACCTTACCTTACCTTACCGTGACCATGATGTGGTCACCCAGAATTTATAGTTTACCCACCTCTTTTTTTACAACTACACCTCTGACCCCAATAGAGTTCAGAATGTCTATAAATGCTGATCCCAATGCATCTTTTTCATTATCAACATGGATATTAAAATCACCAACTATTAAAACCTAACGCCGTTCTTTTAAACGCTGTTATTCCAAAAACTGCTAACTAGGCCCACACCTGCTAAGATTCAGAGATCGGGCATTGACTCTATTTTTTGGCAAAATTATTATATACTAAGTGAAAAATTTCCAAAAAGCTTACAGCACCTGGTATTCCCAGGCGGTCTCCCATCCAAGTACTAACCAGGCCCAAACCTGCTTAGCTTCCGATATCAGACGAGATCAGGCATAGCCTTTTTTTTTTTATTAAAGAAATTATTCAATTCAAACATACATATCAATTATTAACATACAAAGATACATAATATGCTTTCTTTAACATAGACACTCCTAAGATGTTGGGCTGTCAGACATCTTACAAATAATAACTTAAAAAACACTCATTACATTGTTTAATCTTTTAAAAATGACAATTCCATCCCCAGGTCATTTAAAACCTTTAAGACCTCCTGAGTAAAAACATAATTAAAAAGATTCATTGTTCCCTCCAACTTAAAGTAATAAAACAGACATTCAACATATTTCTCAACTTTTCTCCTAAACATTTCCCACACATCAATTTCCTTTTTCACCACTACTCTTCTTTCCCATACCGCACTTTTCATCAACATCACAAGTAAATTAATGATCTTCTTGTTTTTACAATTTTCATTAATTCCCAACATGAACACCTTTTCCCACTCAAATTTCCCAATTTCAACTCCTCTCAAAATTAAAATCATGTTTTTACATCTCTCATTAAAAACTTTCAGCTCATCACAATATAAAAACAAGTGTAAGAACCCTTCATCTGCATCTTGGCATACTTTACATGTGGCACTTTCCTCCATCCCAATTTTGTTTAAAATCACATCTGTGAACACTGCTTTGTTCCTGATAAAATACTCCATATTCTCCAGTTTCGTCTGTACAATTTTACCATTCATGTTCCCCCATATATTCTCTTCTTTTACATCATTAAACATCCGTATCCAGTACTCATTTACAACAGGTTTCTTAAAAACAGTATCTCTAAAAACACAATAAAACATTTTCACAGTACATTCATTAAAAGCACACAGTTTTTCCCCTAGCCTCACATACACATCTTTCCCAGGTTTATCTTCTTCCTTGTTGTCAATTCTGTTTATCCACTCTTGAGGTATTGCATTCTTAATTATGTCATACTTGTTTGTTATCTCTCGTCTGCTATAATCCTCCTTTGCCTCCTCCATCACATCCACAATGTATTGCACTGGTAAAAACCCCTCTTTGAATTCATATAAAACATCTCTGACTTTCGTGATTCCCACATCCCACCACTTCTTAAAAAAAACCTCCTTCCCTTGACTTAAAATGCCGTTGTTTAAGAATAAAGTCTGATTTAAAATGTTCTCTCTGCCTTGTGGCTTAAAATGCACATTCGTTAAAAATTTGCCCCATGCCCCCATCAGTTCTTTATAAAAATCTGGCAGCCCCTCCGTCATCCATTTTTTTACTTTCATCCATAAAATGTTGTACCCCAAATTAAAATTACTACACTTACTTAAAAAATGCCCCATTGTTCTCTTCCATGCCACTTCTTTTTCTTCATCCAAGTACTTTTTTATTATTTTCACTCTCAAGCTGTTCTTTCTTTGTTCCACATCCATTAACCCCAGTCCTCCCTTCTTCACTGCTCCTATTAAGGTGTTGTGTGCTATTCTTGGTGGCTTCCCTTCCCATAAAAAATCTGAAAAACATTTTTTCAGCCTTTTTTCTACCCACAACGGCATAGATGACACATATAAAATATACCACAATTTCGAAACCATTAAAACATTAAGAACTAAAACCTTCCCTTTCAAAGTTAATGTTCTCATTCTTCAAAAATTCAATCTTCTTTCAATCCCTCCTAAAGCTTCTTCCCACATAGTTTCTTCCGCTTTCTTTTCATCCCTCCCCATTAAAACAACTAAAATCTTCATTTCTTTAGTTTCCTTAATGGTAAAATGTTTGTAACTAAAGAATATAAAAGAGCTGACAACGGACATCCTTGTCTTATCGATCTAGTAATTTTAAAACACTGTGTTAAAAAGCCATTACATTTAATTTTTGTTATTGCGCCTTTGTATAAAATCATAATCCATTTCATAAAATTCTCTCCAAAACCAAAACTTTTTAAAACATCAAATAAAAAACCATGCTCCACCCTGTCAAAAGCTTTCTCGAAATCTAAACTGATAATAAACCCATTTTTATTGCTTTCATGTATGTATCTTATCATATCTTTTATACTAATAGTTGTATCTGCTATGTCTCTCCCTTTCACTCCGTACACTTGGTTAGTTTTAATTATACTCGGCATGACTTCTTTCAATCTGTTGGCTAAAATTTTAGATAAAATCTTTAAATCAGTATTCAGCATTGTAATCGGTCTATAGTTCTTTAAATCTGTCTTCTCTCCTTTTCTCTTGTATATCAATTTCATTAAACCCATTCCCATTCTTTGATTTAATTCTCCTTTCTTAAACACCTCTACATATACTTCTTTTAAAATGCTAGTTAAAAAATCTTGAAAAACTATATAAAATTCACTCCCCAAACCATCTACACCTGGACTTTTCTTTTTGTTTAATTCAATTATTGCTCTTTTAATCTCTTCTTCTCTTATCTCTTCATCACACTCTTTTTTGTCTACTTCTCCTACTGTTGTTTTTATTTGATTCAGTAACTCCAGTTTTTCTTCTTCCCCCACCCCCTCAGTACTAAACAGGTTCTCATAGTAAGCTTTTATTTCTTCTAATATTTCCTCATTAGTTTCCACCACTACACCATTTTTCCCTCTTATTTCTTTAATCATTCCAGCCTTCCCTCTTATTTTTTCTAAATCAAAAAACATTTTTGTACATTTTTCACCCTCCACAGTATATTTAGCTTTACTTCTTAGTCTTGCACCTTCATATTTTTTCTCTTCCATGTCTTTCAATATTCCCTCCAATTCTTTTATTTTTTGTATATCTTTAACATTCTCATTTAATTGCTTTTCCAATTTTTCTCTTATTTCTCTCTCCTTCTTCCTCTTACTTCTCTGTATTAATTTACTGTACTTTATTGTGAATTTTTTAACTAAATATTTAACATTTTCCCACTATATCCTTTTATCTTCGCTGTACATTCCATTCTCCTTTTCTTTTTCAATAATTTCTTTAATACTTAACACATAGTCCTCATTCTTCAAAACCTCTGCATTTAAAACCCATACCCCCGGCCCTTTTTTCACTGAACTCCAGTCTACTTGCATATAAATTGGTTTATGGTCACTTAAGCTTGATTCTTCATATTTGATATTACCGATAAATCCTTCAATGTTCCTTGTACATAAAATAAAATCAATCCTTGTCTTACACATAAAATTACCCATAATTGCCTCCTTGAATATTCTTTCTTTTTTTCGTTTCTTTCTCTCCATACATCAATTATATTATTTTCTTCCATTAATAATTTCAGTTCTTTTCTTCCTTTATCATTTTTAAAAACCATTCCCTCTCCCATTTCTAATTTACTGAAAACAGTATTAAAATCACCCATCATAATAACTTCTTTAGGTTTCTTTAAAAATTCTCTTAATATATTAAAATATTCCTTTTTTTCATTCTCTACTGTTGGTGCATGAATATTAACTACAATAACTTTTTTCTCCTCATACTCCATTTCAACCGCCATACATTTCCCATCCATGTCATTATATATTGTTTTACACGATACACCACTGTTTTCTTTTATTAAAACTGCAACTCCTCTTCCCAGCCTCCCATCACCATTGTTATATAAAATTTCTCCGCTCCAACTTTTCCTTATTTCAGTCATGTACTCTTCCCTCCAGTTAGTTTCTTGTAATAAAATCACATCTTCTCCTTTACACATTTCTTTCACTTTTTCAAATTTTCCCATGTCTGACAGCCCTCTAGCATTAAAAGTCACTATTCTTAACAGCATAAAACATATAAAAACATGCATAAAACCCATAAACTCAGTCCATCTCCTCCAAACCCATTAGCAACTCATACTTATTTGTACATTCAAAACCATCTTCTTTAAGCACTCTTTTTCTTGCAGTATCTAAATTGGGTATTACCTTCACAGATCTTCTTCTTTTTGATGATTTCCCCTGCGTCTCCTCATTTTCTTGTCCTTGTTCACGCTCTTTTGTAGCATCATTAATTTCTACTGCGTCCATCTCCTTTTGCACACT